>NC_092337.1:105727500-106027500 GCF_046630445.1 Rutidosis leptorrhynchoides
AACTGGTTCCGGTTACTCCGCAATCGCGAAGGTTTTTGAGGAGTTGGCTCCGCAATCGCGGCCATATGGGATCCAGCTCACACTTGTTTAACCACTTCTTGCCGACACTTTTTATATTATTATATATATAATATATTTAATTTATATAATTAATTATATATTATATTATATTTACGTGTATAGTTAACTTATAATTTTCATTTCGATGGCTCGTACATTGTCACTCGACCAATGTCCCATTTCCGGTTTCTCGAACTCATTTTCGTACGCTTAAAACTAGCGTTTTATGTTTCGTGATGTGTACCTTTAACAAAAAAATAGACTTAACATATCACTAACTAAATCATTCAAAGTGTAACATGAATGTTAGAGTGTTTTGTTCATTTGCTTCTGTAAATCATCATTTTGATATATATACATATATATAAAATAGTATTTTTAAATCAAAACGCTTATATATCAAGGTTAATATTATATTTTATCATTTTGTAAAAAAATATATATATATTTACATACATATTCATTTAGAAATATTAATTTATATAATTTTGAAAAATCTATTTAATAATATTTAGTTTTTCAAATACTAATAATATTTCAAAGTAACATTTTAGATCGTTTACATAATAGGAATTATTATATCGTATAACGTTTTCATTTTAAAACTTAACTAAGTATAGTTCATTTATGTGCTAGCGTTTATTTTAACTTCTTAACGTACTAATTGACATATCTAAATATCAATTGAATCAATAAGTGAGTGTTACAATCGTTTACTTAATTAATTTGAAATCAAATATATCTAATATACATAAACACGTTTTACATACACGTTGCAAGTTATATATTTAACAACCAATATTCCAACTCACGTTAATTAATCAAAGACATTTTAAATAATCAAGTTCTATTATAGCGAAAAATGTTTTCGTACATTTGAAACTAAATCAATTGATTAATATGTAATTTAGTCTTCCACTAACGTTTGTCTAATTCTCGTTATTTGCCCTTTGTTTTCATATGTAGATCACTTTACCAATTATTCCGAATACCGTTAAAAAGGAAAGGTTTTCTAAATCAAAGTGGACCTCTCAACAGAGACTCGTAATCATACAATGTATCTGATAAATCAATCATTTGATATTATCTTCTAATTCCATCGATAAACATATTGAAACAAATACGGTCATGTAAAGTATTTTACGTTTAATACTTTGTTAATATTCTCAAGTTATAATATATATATATATATATATATATATATATATATATATATATATATATATATATATATATATATATATATATGTAATCATATCCATTTATATAATGGTTCGTGATGAAATGTCCCGTACATATTGATTATAAAACAAAGGCTGCATTCGATTTTAAAACAAACCATAACTTTTAAAATATTACGACTATTATCAAATAATGATAATCTAAAATATAGCGTTTTCACACGACCATTACATAATGGTTTACAATAATATTACACATCAATATATGCCTTCGAATGCAGTTTTTAAACAATATTATACAAGCATGGACTCCAAATCTTGTCCTTAATTTAGTATGCAACAACAGAAGCTCTTAACAATCACCTGAGAATAAACATGCTTGAAACGTCAACAAAAAATGTTGGTGAGTTATAGGTTTAACCTATATATTTATCAAATTGTAATAATATACCATAAGATTTCATTTCTCATAAATACACATCTCGTATCAGGCATTTCGCAAACTACATAAAGATAAAAATCATTCATATGGTGAACACCTGGTAACCGACCTTAACAAGATGCATATAGAATATTCCCATCATTTCGGGACTCCCTTCGGACATGATAAATTCGAAGTACTAAAGCATCCGGTACTTTGGATGGGGCTTGTTGGGCCCAATAGATCTATCTTTAGGATTCGCGTCAATTAGGGTGTCTGTTCCCTAATTCTTAAATTACCAGACTAAAAAGGGGCATATTCGGTTTAATAATTCAACTATAGAATGTAGTTTCACGTACTTGTGTCTATTTTGTAAAACATTTATAAAACTGCATGTATTCTCATCCCAAAAATATTAGATTTAAAAAGTGGGACTATAACTCACTTTCACAGATTTTTACTTCGTCGGGAAGTAAGACTTGTCAACTGGTCGATTCACGAACCTATAACAAATATATACATATATATCAAAGTATGATCGAAATATATTCACAACATTTTTTATTATGTTTTTATGATTTAAGTTTGTTAAGTTAGCAGTCCTCGTTAGTAACCTACAACTAGTTTTCCACAGTTAGATGTACAGAAATAAATCAATATATATATCTTGAATCAATCCACGATCCAGTATATAAACGTCTCAGGCTAGATCACAAGTCAAAGTATATATATTTTTGGAATCAACCTCAACCCTGTATAGCTAACTCAAACATTACTGCATATAGAGTGTCTATGGTTGTTCCAAATAATATATATAGATGGGTCGATATGATATGTCAAAACATTGTATACGTGTATATGGTATCCCAAGATTACATAATATGTATAATACAATATAAATTAGTTAGGATATATTTAGTCTAGATTTGTTACAAAATTTTCGTACCTAAAACTAGCAAATTTATCGTATAGGAATTATTATATTTCAAAGTAACATTTTAGACCATTTACATAATAGGAACTATTATATCGTATAACGTTTTCATTTTAAAACTTAACTAAGTATAGTTCATTTATGTGCTAGCGTTTATTTTAACTTCTTAGCGTACTAATTTACATATCTAAATATCAATCGAATCAATAAGCGAGTGTTACAATCGTTTACTTAATTAATTTGAAATCAAATATATCTAATATACATAAACACGTTTTACATACACGTTGCAAGTTATATATTTAACAACTAATATTCCAAATCACGTTAATTAGCAAAGACATTTTAAATAATCAAGTTCTATTATAGCGAAAAACGTTTTCGTACATTTGAAACTAAATCAATTGATTAATATGTAATTTAGTCTTCCACTAACTTTTGTCTAATTCTCGTTATTTGCCCTTTGTTTTCATATGTAGATCACTTTAACAATTATTCCGAATACCGTTAAAAAGGAAAGGTTTCCTAAATCAAAGTGGACCTATCAACAGAGACTCGTAATCATACAATGTATCTGATAAATCAATCATTTGATATTATCTTCTAATTCCATCGATAAACATATTGAAACAATTACGTTCATGTAAAGTATTTTACGTTTAATACTTTGTTAATATTCTCAAGTTATAATATATATATATATATATATATATATATATATATATATATATATATATATATATATATATATATATATATATATATATATATATATATATATATATATATAATCATATCCATTTATATAATGGTTCGTGAATCGTAGAAATTTGGTCGAGGTTAAATGAATGTATGAACTGAAATGACCCGTTCATATACATTATAAACAATTCACAATAGTTGATTACATCGCAAGGTATTTGACCTCTATATGATACATTTTACAAATATTGCATTCGTTTTTAAAAGACAAACTTTCTTTACATCGAAAGTTGACGACATGCATACCATTTCATACTATATCCAACTATAATTGACTTAATAATAATCTTGATGAACTCAATGACTCGAATGCAACGTCTTTCGAAATATGCCATGAATGACTCCAAGTAAAATCCTTAAAATGGGCTAATGCACGGCGGAAGATTTCTTTAATACCTAAGAATAAACATGCTTTAAAGTGTCAACCAAATGGTTGGTGAGTTCATTAGTTTATCATAATCAATTATTTTCAATTATATAATAGACCACAAGATTTCTATTTACATATCTCATAAATATACGTCCCATACATAGAGACAAAAATCATTCATATGGATTGAACACCTGGTAATCAACCTTAACAAGATGCATATAGAATATCCCCATCATTCCGGGATAACTTCGGACATGATCATTTCGGGACAACTTCGGACATGATAAATTCGCCATCATTCCGGGACAACTTTGGACATGATAAATTCGCCATCGGGACAACTTCGGACATGATAAATTCGCCATCATTCCGTGACAACTTCGGACATGATAAAAAGGGCATATTCGATTTCGATAATTCAACCATAGAATGTAGTTTCGATTACTTGTGTCTATTTCGTAAAACAGTTATAAAAGTAGCGCATGTATTCTCAGTCACAAAAATATATATTGCAAAAGCATTTAAAAAGGGAGCAAATGAAACTCACAATACTGTATTTTGTAGTAAAAATACATAGGACGACATTGAACAAGTGTAGGGTTGGCCTCGGATTCACGAACCTATACCATTTGTATATATATATTAAAACATATAATAGTAACTTAACAAATTTATTTATTATATCTTAATTTATATATTATATATATTTAATTTGTGTATATATTCAAAATGATTAATATTAATATAGTTATATATAGGTATATGTGCTTAGTGTTACAGTAAAAATGCCTAAATTGTTATATATGAGTATTTCTAAAATAATTTGGTAATATAGTTAATATATACTTATAATAATATTTTTAAAACTTTTAATTTTTTTTTATTTTCATAATACTTTTAATAATAATGATATTGTTATTACTTATAATCATAATACTTTTTGTTTTAAAATGATAACTTTAAATAAATGATTAGTAATGATAATAAGTTTAATAATAATAATAGCACTGTTAATAAATATAATAATAATAATAATAATAATAATAATAATAATAATAATAATAATAATAATAATAATAATAATAATAATAATAATAATAATGATAATGTTAAGATAATACTTATAACAATAATAATGATAATAATGATACAACAAATTTTAAATGTGTTACTATACTAATAGAAATGATACTAATATCAATATTAGTGAAAAACAATACTTTTATTAGTTTCATAATAATGCTAATAATATTCATAATTGTATCTAATATCCTAATAATGATAATAAATGATAACTTTTATAGATATACCTATTTTAGTAACAATAATAATAATTATTATTATAATACTTATAATGATAACAATAATTAACATCAATAATAACAATTAATAATAATAACAATAATAATAATAATTAATAATAATAATAATAAATATAACATAATAAAAAGAAATCTACCTTCAAATAAGCTTTTTATAAAAAAAATTGCCTCAAGCGAGGCTCGAACCCGCGACCTCCCGTTCCCCGACAACACCCCTAACCATCCTTCTGTTAATGCTTTTCTGATTTAAACCTATAACTAAAACTATATAACTCGTTTGTTTTTCTTTCTTCCTTTTCTCCTTCGAATTACCAGAAATGAAATCAATCAACCAATAAAACGTGTTAAGGTCTGAATTAAAATTTGCAATTTAATTAGAATGACCTGTAATATATACTTTTGTTCAACAGACAACAAAAAAATAAATATATATTTAAAAGAAAACTGCTGTTGTTCGCGAAGAGGAAAAAAATCAATTCCTTGATTTTTATTTTCATGTCGTTTCGCGAAGAACAAATTCGTTGACTTTTTTTGAAACTTAACTTTGACTCCAAAATTAAATGTCTATAGGAAAAATTGGACCTTGAATCTTTGCATATAGTTTAAATGAAAGATTTCTAACAGAATATCATTATTACATTTTAAGAATTTATTCAATTTTGAGACTTGGCTATAAAGTGGAAGAACAGAGCGAAAAAAAAACAAAAAAAAAACTTTGTGTGTTTTTAATTCTTAAATTGCAGAGGCGTTTATATATAATGTTAGTGAATACATGATTCAACAGACAATATGATAATAATTGATTAAAAGGTTAACTGAATTTGGATTTATATCTGTGTTTGGATTCGTTTATGTACAGATTCAGAGACAAGAACAATCTTTAAAGAAAGTTGATTGAGATGGGAAACAAAGTTGGATTCCCTAATTACACGTATGATTTTTATATAATAATTATTAATAATTATAATTATATTAATAATAATTTAAATACAAATAATAACATTAATAATAATAAAAAGAGTAATAAAATTTTAATGAAATTGATAGTAATAATTATTAATAATAATATTCATAGTAATATTAAATAATAATGTTATTAATATTAAGATTACTAATAAGATTACTAATACTAATAATAAAAATAATAAAATTACTAATAATAATAATATTGAAATAATAATAATAATAATTATAATATCAAAATAGTAAAGAGAAGTAATGATACTGATATGATAAAATTAATAAAAAGATAAATTTAATAATAATTAATAATAATGATGCTAATAATAATAATATCATTAATGATAAAAATAATTTATCTTACTTTATTATAATAATAATAATAAGGATAACTATAATAATAATAATAATAATAATGATTATTAATGATAATGTAACAATAATATCTAAAAATAATACAAGATATAACATGTTACATATTTTCAATTTTATATAATAATATTAATACTACAGATAATGATATTAATAATAAGAAAAATAATGATAATAATATTATAGCAGTTATATTTTTAAATTACAATTATATATTATAGGATAACATATGTTGAATATTTAATATTTATTCATTTAAATCATACTTAATTATTCTATTTATTATCTTATTTTTTATTATTTCAAATTATATATATTTTTGTTTATATTTATTTACATATATATATATATATATATATATATATATATATATATATATATATATATATATATATATATATATATATACTTACACACAATAGTTCGTGAATCGTCGGGAATAGCCAAAGGTTAATTGAATGTTTAACAACAGTTCAAATTTTTTTGAGATTCAATTAAATAGACTTTGCTTATCATGTCGAAACCATATAAAATTAAGTTTAAATTTTGTCAGAAATTTCCGGGTAGTCACAGTACCTACCCGTTAAAGAAATTTCGTTTTGAAATTTGAGTGGGATCATCATGGTTGACAATAAGTATGTTTTCATGACTCATATAAGCTAATATATAGAGTTTTATTACCATTAAGTAATAAGGATAAGATAATTCGATTATTCGAAGAGTACGAATGAAGTTATCACAAAAGAGTGAAAATGAGTAAATGAAGATTTGACTTAACCGGTGATGTAGTCACGGTGGATTTCCGAAATTCAAGGGATTTAGAGAAAATCTTAGTAATAAGATTTGATTCTTCGATAATTAAGGAAATTAGGATCTCCATAGATTAAATGCAATAATCTGTTTCGATTGCTCTGTCAGATATTTCACTATAAATCTACTCCTTTCATTTCCTTTATATTTTGGAATTCCACACTTTCTTTTTCTCTTCCCGACTTTAAGTCAAGCGAATAATGGTCCAGAATTCGTAGGTATGAAGTTTCGAATGAACACGACTAATGTTCTAAGAGAGAGATTGTAATAGTACGATCTTGATTGGTTAAATTATCAGAATTCGAGAGAAAAGGTAGAACTATTAGGAAGATATGTTCTTGATATGTTTGGAGATTAGTTAGAATGTAAGAGTCATGTAACATGGCACATAATGACGTTATGGTCTGTGAATCATCACGTTCCATTAGAAACTCAGCATGACTTACTGTAATATAATCACGTTGATCAAGTTTCATTATATTATACTAACTCATGCTTCAGTTCCCAACACTACTTCAATATCATTCATATTTTAAATTCGAACTTTTCAGAATTTTAGAAACATAAAATAGTTTCCTTTCTGATGTAACACTGATAGCGCGGAGAGATAAATGATTTCAGATAATAATAGTTATGAAAATATCTTCAGAAATATCGAGGATATTTATAATGAACGATACGATGATATCTTAGAATTTCTAATATCGATGGATGATGATGAAGATTTGTCTGTAAAAAGTATATAGTCAGGAGTAAGGTATTCATTAATGACTTCAGCAGATACTGAATCATTTGGATTCTTTGAAGGCAGGTTTAGTCTTTGTGATTTGTCCACAGCCTCCTTCATGGTTTGCTCAATCCGTTTTCCAGTTTTCAACTTTTCAGAGCTTTGTCAACATACTATTCTTTATCATCAAACTTTTGACTGTTAAGGTCGTGTACAGTTTTTGCTGCTTCATTCAGCTTTTTCAAAATTCAGAGTATTGATTCATAGACTGGGTGCTTTTCAGAATTTCAGAGTGGAAGATCATAATTCTAAAAGATAAATGTTATATGTATACATATAACTGTTGATGTAGAAACGTTGCGAGATTCAAAATACTGATTTGCTGATTCTCGGTAATTAGTATGGAAATTCTCGTTACAAGATGTGGGTGAGTATATGATAGGGTTTTAATGAACAATTATAATGGTTCTTCGGAGAGACTTAAGCCAATGAGTAATGAAGTTGCTGGTAAGTTTACTGCTAATGTGGTGGGATATAAACGGTTTCCCGGTATCGATGACGAAAGGCAACTTATATATCAAATTTATAATAAGGTTTATTCGAATGAAAAATTGAAGTTGATTTATTGGAGCTGTGACAAAATTGGCTAAGTTGAAAAAGAATTGTAATGTTATTTTCGATAATAACAATGCCAAAGGAGCTAGTACAGATACGTGTTAAATGTTTACTCAGGTTCCGAGTGTTTTCAGGTGATAAGTATATGCATCAATCTTTTCTTCCGTAGATGAAGTGCAGTTGGTTCATTCTCTCGATTGAGGTGTCTTCAAGAATCATGAAAAGTTTGAGCGCAGATTGTAATCATCAAGATACAAATGAGGTTTAAGATGAAATCAAGTGGCAAACTTGAAGAATTGTTTAGTTTCATATTTTATAATCAATATTTTAATTCATTTTAATTGTCCAATGTTGGTAGTCCACAGTTAGTAGTCCACAGTTAATAATTCAATAATTCATAATTTAATATATAATATTTGAATTAATTAATACGTATCGTGACCCATTGTATACATGTCTCAGACTCGATCACAACTCAAAGTATATATATTATTTTATAATCAACCTCAACCCTGTATAGCTAACTCGATCATTAATGCATATAGAGTGTCTATGGTTATTCCAAAAAATATATATAGATGCGTCGATATGATATGTCAAAACCTTGTATACGTGTCTCGATATTTAAAATGCGTAAATAACAGTATTTAAATGAAGATAAATAAAGTGCGTAAAATAAATAACAGAAATTAAATGACGATAAATAAAATTGTGAGAATTAAAATTGCGATAAATAATATGTAATAAGGAATTAACAGTTAGCTAGGAACAGTTAGCTAGGATTTTGTTAGCGTGGATTCTTAACAGAATTTCTCATAATTAATTTGTTTGTTTCTAAAAAATTTTATTTTGTCAAATGTTTTCTTCATTATGCCACTTGTTGGATTCTGATAGGTCAAAATTTAAATATGAAATTGAATTAAAATGGTTATTCTGTGGTGAACGGATTCGTATATCTGTGGATGTAAGTAGGATAGTAAATGACTGTTGAATCAGATTCGAAGAATCTACAGTGTAACTTATTAATGTGAAATCTAAATATTCCTCGGGTATTACCTACCCGTTAAAATATTTTCATCATTAACAATTTGTACCAAAGAATTTTCAATTACAATCTTTATGAAAATATACTTACATATATATTTTCTTCAGATGTAATCATGGATTTAATGAGTCAATATGATATTAGACTCATTTGATTTACCGTTAGAACTAGAATACATAATCTCTAAAACATTAGAGATTACCTAATCGCCATGTCGAACGAAGATAAATGATGTAGAACGATTCGTAGAACGATGATTATGCTCGAGGTACATAATGAGATGTTGAGGCATGTTATGTTGAAACTTGGGTTGTTGGTGGTACTGTTGATGCTGGTGATGTTGCTGAAGATGGTAAGTTTTGCACCATATTCTCCAAATTGGTTACTCGAGTGTGAAGCTCGTTGACTTCTTCCATTATTCCGGAATGATTGTCGGTCGGAACGAGAGGATGAATAAGGTTTAGAATTGTAGATAACATATAATCGTGTCGAGCTACTCTGGAAATGAGGCTGAAAATGGTGTTTCAGATATGCTCGCTGGTAAGTGCTTCAGGTTCTTCGCCAAGACGTGAATTCGGTTATTGGAAAGGATTGCCTTCTTCGCGACTCCATTGATTAAGTCGACTACGAACCCATCCCTAATTCATCCATAATTGGTGATGACTGATTTGTTGGTCCATTACGGTTATACTGCTTTCGGAGCTTGAGTGAAACTCCATATCGGAATCCGAGGGACTTGAACTAGTGGCGAATTCCATTTCGTACGATCAAATAAAGGGTTTTTCGGTATGAAATGAATTTCGGATATTGGATGGTATTCTAATTACATAGAATATCTATATATATAGAACAAAAGATTTCATAGATTACGGAAGAATTTATGGAATATATCATGCAAAGTTTATAGTAACAGATATGCTAAGATATGGATTAGCAGATACGCTAAGATATGAATTTTGCCTATACACTATTCATACAGTCAATGCAGTAAGATGTGTCTAGACTAAGAATGATAAGCAAGTGATTCCCTAAGAATGATAAGCAGGTAATTTTCGACACGAAATGATAAGCAAAACTTTTGACATGCAGACACGGTCGAAGTCCAGACTCACTAATGCATCTAAGCAACTATCAGTTACACAGACTAATGCAAGACCTGGTTCGCTAAGACCACTGCTCTGATACCAACTGAAATGACCCGTTCATATATATTATAAACAATTCACAATATTTGATTACATCGCGAGGTATTTGACCTCTATATGATACATTTTATAAACATTGCATTCGTTTTTAAAAGACAAACTTTCTTAACATCGAAAGTTGACGGCATGCATACCATTTCATACTATATCCAACTATAATTGACTTAATAATAATCTTGATGAACTCAACGACTCGAATGCAACGTCTTTCAAAATATACCATGAATGACTCCAAGTAATATCCTTAAAATGAGCTAATGCACAGCGGAAGATTTCTTTAATACCTGAGAATAAACATGCTTTAAAGTGTCAACCAAAAGGTTGGTGAGTTCATTAGTTTATCATAATCAATCATTTTCAATTATATAATAGACCACAAGATACTCATATTTCGAAAACAATCTGTGCAGGTCTACTTACTGCTGTAAAAATCACTCATATGAAGAACACCGAATGGGAATACGAAAAGTGCAAAAGAATCTCACCAATGGTAGCTAATGCATCGTGCAATGCAAAAATTCTCACCGAGGGTAGCTAATGCTAAACAATCTCACCAACGGTAGCTAATGCATCGTGCAATGCAAAAATGTCTCACCGAGGGTAAATAGAATACAAGAGTCGTGTAACATGGCACATGATGACGTTATAGTCTATGAATCATCATGTTTCATTAGAAACTCAGCATGACTTACTGTAATATAATCACGTTGATCAAGTGTCATTATATTATACTAACTCATGCTTCAGTTCCTAACACTACTTCAAAAATATTCATATTTTAAACTCGAAGGTTTCAGAATTTAGAAACTAAAATGGTTTCTTTTATGATGTAACACAGATAGCGCGAAGAGATAAATAATCTCAGATAAGAATAGTTATGAATATATCTTCAGAATTTTCGAAGATATTTATAATGAAAGATTCGATGATATCTTAGAATATCTAAGATCAGAGGATGATGACGAATATTATCCGTAAGGGTTTAGAGTAAGGAGTAAGGTATTCGTTAAAGACTTCAGCAGATACTGAATCATTTGGATTCTTTGAAGGCAGGTTTAGTCTTTGTGATTTGTCCATAGCCTCCTTCATAGTTTGCTCAATTCGTTTTTCAGTTCCAAACCTTCTCTTTTTCTGAGCTTTGCCAACACACTATTCTTTATCATCAAACTTTTTACTGTTAAGGTCATTTACAGTTTTTGCTGCTTCATCAGCATTTTTTCAAAATTTTGAGAACTAGTTCGCATTTTAGAGCGTTTTTCAGAAACTTCACATTCGAAGTCTGTAAGTCTTGGAGATAGACATTATATTTATATATATATAACTGTTGGCGTAAAATTGCTGCGAAATTCAAAATACTGATTGCTATTTCCCAGTAGTTAGTATGACAATTATTGTTACAAGTTGTAGATGAGTACTTGATAGAGTTTCAATGAATAAGTATCGTGATTTTTCGGAGAGGCTTAAAGATCAATGAAGTTTTTGATAAGTTTACTACTAATGTGGCGAGATATGAAAGGTTCCTCGGTAACAATGATGAAGGGGTAATCGTTATAGTAAGGCTTATTTGAATGAACAATTGAAGGTGATTTGCTGGAGCTGTGACAAAACTGTCTATTTTGAAAAGAGACTGAAAAGTTATTTTAGCTAATAAATGCCAAAGGGTCTGACACGGATACGTGTTAAACTATGACTTTGGTTTCGAGGGTTTTTCAGGTACAAGACTGCGGGTAACATGTGGTTGGATCATTATCTCGATTGTTCATTATTTGAAGTGTCTTCAGGAACTTCGAGGGGTTTGAACACAGATTGTAATCGTTAATATACATATGATATTCTAGGATTTTGAATGATACAAATATTTTTCTGGGTTTTATGAATAGAAATAATGTTCTAGTACAGTTTTGAAGTCAAAGTATAGATTTGAAAGATATAGCAATCTAAGAGTGATGTCTTCTGTTAAATCTTGACTTGGATTTTGATTTGTCAAAATCAGAATATGTAATCAAATTTGGATGAGAATGGTTGTTTTGATTTTTATAAACGAATGTATATTGTTGTGAAAGTAGTGAGTATAGTTGGTGATTGCTGAATCAAATTCGAAGAATATAACATATTAATTGTGCATTTATATATATCTCTCGAGTATTACCTACCCGTTAAAAAAAATTTCACAATTAATATTTTGTACAAAAGAATTTTATTACAGTCTTTATGAAAATATATATGTGTATATTTTCTCCAGATGTAACATAGATTTAATGAGTTAATATTAAATTAAACTCATTTGATTTACGGTTGAAACTATAATTGAATAATCCCTAAAACTTTAGAAATTACATAACTTTTACGGAGTATTTCTTCAATGAAATTGAAATTATGAATCAATACTTCGTTATTTGTTGATGCATGACGTTGGTATTTGTGGAATTCTTGTGAACTTCGTAAGGTACGAATGATATTATCTGAAAATTTTCGAGTACATCGATGATAAAAGTGTAAAATCAAACATATATTTGAATAATACACTTGATTTATTATGAAATGGAATGGAATTCATTGAATTGAAATAGAGATTGTAGTTAACGATGGTTAAGTCGCTGACGAAGGATGTACATCATAGCATATCAGTAATATGAATTAACCGAATAGTTAAGATTCACACGTAATAGCTTAGTTCGGAAAGATTTATTATGGTTTAAAAATTTATATATATAAGATATACATATAAATCCTTCAGTGGAAATGAGTTAATACTTCCTAACTCGTTGATATGACATACTTGTTGTTGATTTGTGATGATATCTGTGGTGATTATAGAGTTGACAGAGCTTGTGATGTTGTAGATGCTGCTAGTGCTGGTGTTGCTTGTGTAAGCCTCGCTTGTAAATCATGCACTATTCCGGTCAGGGTTTCTACCCTATCTTCTATCCACTCATCTGATTTACGGTTAAGGCTAGGATAGATAATCTCTAAACTTTAGAAATTGCATAATCATCGTAGAATGTTTCCCCAATGAAGTTATGAATCAGTACTTCATCGTTTGTTGTTGTTGTTGGCATTCCTTGGTATCTACAGGGCGTATGACGTTGGTGCTTGTGGGATAGATTGTAAAGTTGAGGTTTATGACGTGGTTGTGGTTGGTGGTGGTAATGGTACTGTTGGCGTTGATGATGGTGATACTGTTGATACCAATGGTGCTACTGATGTTCGTGGTATCAAGGCTTGCGATGTGGATGTTGTTGGTGCTACTGCTGATGGTGATGGTGCTAATGTTGGTGGCGCTTGTGGTGCTTGTGATGCTTGTAAGTTGTGCATCATATTCTCTAAAGCCACCACTCTAGTACGAAGCTCGTTAACTTCTTCTATTACACCGAAATGATCGGTGGTTCGGACGAGCGGGTGAATAAGCTCTAGAATTTGAAATAGTATATAATCGTGACGAGATACTCTGGAAATGAGAGAGAAAATGGTGTCTCAAACAGGTTCGCCGGTAAGTGCTTCAGGTTCATCGCCAAGAGGGCAATATGGTGGATGGAAGGGATCACCTTCTTCTTGTCTCCAATGATTAAGTAGACTACAAACTCATCTCTAATTCATCAAGAATAGGTGATGGCTGATTGGTTGATCTATCTCTGTCACACTGCTTTCGGAGCTCGAGTGAAACTCCATATCAGAATCCGAGGGACTTGAACTAGTGGCGAATTCCATTTCGTACGATTGAACAAAGGATTTTTCAATACGAAATGATTTCTGGCTATTGGATGGTATTCTAATTACATAGAATATCCATATATATATAGAATAAAAAATTTCGTAGATTACGGAGGGATTTACGGAATATGCCAGGCAAAGTTTATAGTAATAGATACGCTAAGATATGAATTAGCAGATACGCTAAGATACGAATTTTGCCTACACACTATCCATGCAATCAATGCAGTAAGATGTGTATAGACTAAGAATGATAAGCAGGTAATTTTCGATAGAAAATGATAAGCAAAACTTTTTGACATGCAGCTAAGGTCGAAGTCCAGACTCACTAATGCATCTTAATATCTATCAGTTAGACACACTAATGCAAGACCTGGTTCGCTAAGACCACCGCTCTGATACCACATGAGACGACCCGTTTAAAATGTCCCGTTCTTATTGATTAAAAACGTTCCATATTAATTGATTTCGTTGCGAGGTTTTACCTCTATATGAGACGTTTTTCAAAGACTGCATTCATTTTAAAACAAACCATAACCTTTATTTCATCAATAAAGGTTTAAAAAGCTTTACGTAGATTATCAAATAATGATAATCTAAAATATCCTGTTTACACAAGACCATTACATAATGGTTTACAATACAAATATGTTACAACGAAATAAGTTTCTTGAATGCAGTTTTTACACAATATCATACAAAGCATGGACTCCAAATCTCGTCCTTATTTAAGTATGCGACAGCGGAAGCTCTTAATAATCACCTGAGAATAAACATGCTTAAAACATCAACAAAAATGTTGGTGAGTTATAGGTTTAACCTATATATTATCAAATCATAATAATAGACCACAATATTTCATATTTCAATATACATCCCATACATAGAGATAAAATTCATTCATATGGTGAACACCTGGTAACCGACATTTATAAGATGCATATAAGAATATCCCCTATCATCCCGGGAAATCCTTCGGACATGATAAAAATAAATTCGAAGTACTAAAGCATCCGGTACTTTGGATGGGGTTCGTTAGGCCCAATAGATCTATCTTTAGGATTCGCATCAATTAGTAGATCGGTTTACTAATTCTTAGGTTACCAAGCAAAAGGGGCATATTCGGCTTCGATCATTCACCCATATAATGTAGTTTCAATTACTTGTGTCTATTTCGTAAAACATTTATAAAACTGCATGTATTCTCATCCTAAAATATTAGATTTTAAAAGTGGGACTATAACTCACTTTCACAGATTTTTACTTCGTCGGGAAGTAAGACTTAGCCACTGGTCGATTCACAAATCTATAATAAATATTTACATATATATCAAAGTATGTTCAAAATATATTTACAACACTTTTAATATATTTTGATGTTTTAAGTTTATTAAGTCAGCTGTCCTCGTTAGTAACCTACAACTAGTTGTCCAGAGTTAGATGTACAGAAATAAATCGATATATATTATCTTGAATTAATCCACGACCCAGTGTATACACGTCTCAGGCTAGATCACAACTCAAAGTATATATATTTTTGGAATCAACCTCAACCCTGTATAGCTAACTCCAACATTACTGCATATAGAGTGTCTATGGTTGTTCCAAATAATATATATACATGGGTCGATATGATATGTCAAAACATTTGCATACGTGTCTATGGTATCCCAAGATTACATAATATATTAGAATATATGTATAATACAATATAATTTATCTAGGATATGATTTGTATAGAATTGTTAATATTTCCCGTAGCTACAAAAATCAAAAAATATCCAATCTTGTTTTACCCATAACTTCTTCATTTTAAATCCGTTTTGAGTGAATCAAATTGCTATGGTTTCATATTGAACTCTATTTTATGAATCTAAACAGAAAATGTATAGGTTTATAGTCAGAAATATAAGTTACAAGTCGTTTTTATAAGAGGTAGTCATTTCAGTCGAAAGAACGACGTCTTGATGACCATTTTGAAAAACATACTTCCACTTTGAGTTTAACCATGATTTTTGGATATAGTTTCATGTTCATAAGAAAAATCATTTTTCTAGAAGAACAACTTTTAAATCAAAGTTTATCATAGTTTTTAATTATCAAACCCAAAACAGCCCGCGGTGTTACTACGAAGGCGTATGTCCAGTTTTACGGTGTTTTTCGTGTTTGTAGGTTTTAAATCATTAAGTTAGCATATTATATAGATATAGAACATGTTTTTAGTTGATTTTAAAAGTCAAGTTAAAAGGATTAACTTTTGTTTGCGAACAAGTTTAGAATTAACTAAACTATGTTCTAGTGATTTCAAGTTTAAACCTTCGAATAAGATAGCTTTATATGTATGAATCAAATGATGTTATGAACATCATTACTACCTCAAGTTTTGTGGATAAAACTACTGGAAAAGAGGCTAATGGATCTAGCTTCAAAGGATCTTGGATGGCTTGAAAGTTCTTGAAGTAGAATCATGACACGAAAACAAGTTCAAGTAAGATTTCCACTCGAAATAAGATTGTTATAGTTATAGAAATTGAATCAAATTTTGAATATGAGTATTACCTTATATTAGAAAGATATCTTACTGTAAATAAGAAAGATTTCTTGAGGTTGGATGATCAATCTACAAGATTGGAAGTAAGCTAGAAAACTTGGAAGTATTCTTGATTTTATGAAACTAGAACTTGTAGAATTTATGAAGAACACTTAGAACTTGAAGATAGAACTTGAGAGAGATCAATTAGATGAAAAATATTGAAGAATGAAAGTGTTTGTAGGTGTTTTTGGTCGTTGGTGTATGGATTAGATATAAAGGATATGTAATTTTGTTTTCATGTAAATAAGTCATGAATGATTACTCATATTTTTGTAATTTTATGAGATATTTCATGCTAGTTGCCAAATGATGGTTCCCACATATGTTAGGTGACTCACATGGGCTGCTAAGAGCTGATCATTAGAGTGTATATACCAATAGTACATACATCTAAAAGCTGTATATTGTACGAGTACGAATACGGGTGCATACGAGTAGAATTGTTGATGAAACTGAACGAGGATGTAATTGTAAGCATTTTTGTTAATTAGAAGTATTTTGATAAGTGTCTTGAAGTCTTTCAAAAGTGTATGAATACATATTAAAACACTACATGTATATACATTTTAACTGAGTCGTTAAGTCATCGTTAGTCGTTACATGTAAGTGTTGTTTTGAAACCTTTAGGTTAACGATCTTGTTAAATGTTGTTAACCTAATGTTTATAATATCAAATTAGATTTTAAATTATTATATTATCATGATATTATGATGTATGAATATCTCTTAATATGATATATATACATTAAATTTCGTTACAACGATATTCGTTACATATATGTCTCATTTCAAAATTATTAAGTTAGTAGTCTTACTTTTACATATGTAGTTCATTGTTAATATACTTAATGATATGTTTAGTTATCATAATATCATTTTAACTATATATATATACATATATATGTCATCATATAGTTTTTACAAGTTTTAACGTTCGTGAATCACCGGTCAACTTGGGTGGTCAATTGTCTATATTAAACCTATTTCAATTAATCAAGTCTTAACAAGTTTAATTGCTTAACATGTTGGAAACACTTAATCATGTAAATAACAGTTTCATTTAATATATATATAAACATGGAAAAGTTCGGGTCACTACAGTACCTACCCGTTAAATAAATTTCGTCCCGAAATTTTAAGCAGTTGGAGGTGTTGACGTATCTTCTGGAAATAAATGAGGGTATTTCTTCTTCATCTGATCTTCTCATTCCCAGGTGAACTCGGGTCCTCTATAAGCATTTCATCGAACCTTAACAATTGGTATCTTGTTTTGCTTAAGTCTTTTAACCTCACGATCCATTATTTCGACGGGTTCTTCGATGAATTGAAGTTTTTCGTTGATTTGGATTTCATCTAACTGAATAGTGAGATCTTCTTTAGCAAAACATTTCTTCAAATTCGAGACGTGGAAAGTGTTATGTACAGCCGCGAGTTGTTGAGGTAACTCAAGTCGGTAAGCTACTGGTCCGACACGATCAATAATCTTGAATGGTCCAATATACCATGGATTTAATTTCCCTCGTTTACCAAATCGAACAACGCCTTTCCAAGGTGCAACTTTAAGCATGACCATCTCTCCAATTTCAAATTCTATATCTTTTCCTTTAATGTCAGCATAGCTCTTTTGTCGACTTTGGGCGGTTTTCAACCGTTGTTGAATTTGGATGATCTTCTCGGTAGTTTCTTGTATTATCTCCGGACCCGTAATCTGTCTATCCCCCACTTCACTCCAACAAATCGGAGACCTGCACTTTCTACCATAAAGTGCTTCAAACGGCGCCATCTCAATGCTTGAATGGTAGCTGTTGTTGTAGGAAAATTCTGCTAACGTTAGATGTCGATCCCAACTATTTCTGAAATCAATAACACATGCTCATAGCATATCTTCAAGCGTTTGTATCGTCCTTTCGCTCTGTCCATCAGAGCCTAATGCTTGCTGTAATGTCTGCCAGAATCTTGAAATAAATCTGCCATCCCTATCAGAGATAATAGAGATTGGTATTCCATGTCTGGAGACGACTTCCTTCAAATACAGTCGTGCTAACTTCTCCATCTTGTCATCTTCTCTTATTGGCAGGAAGTGTGCTGATTTGGTGAGACGATCAACTATTACCCAAATAGTATCAAAACCACTTGTAGTCCTTGGCAATTTAGTGATGAAATCCATGGTAATGTTTTCCCATTTCCATTTCGGGATTTCGGGTTGTTGAAGTAGACCCGATGGTTTCTGATGCTCAGCTTTGATCTTAAAACACGTCAAACATTCTCCTACATATTTAGCAACATCGGCTTTCATACCCGGCCACCAAAAATGTTTCTTGAGATCCTTGTACATCTTCCCCGTTCCAGGATGTATTGAGTATCTGGTTTTATGAGCTTCTCTAAGTAACATTTCTCTCATATCTCCAAATTTTGGTACCCAAATCTTTTCAGCCCTATACCGGGTTCCGTCTTTCCGAATATTAAGATGCTTCTCTGATCCTTTGGGTATTTCATCCTTTAAATTTCCCTCTTTTAAAACTCCTTGTTGCGCCTCCTTTATTTAAGTAGTAAGGTTATTGTGAATCATTATATTCATAAATTTTACTCGAATGGGTTCTCTGTCCTTCCTGCTCAAGGCGTCAGCTACCACATTTGCCTTCCCCGGGTGGTATCGAATCTCAAAGTCGTAATCATTCAATAATTCAATCCACCTACGCTGCCTCATATTCAGTTGTTTCTGATTAAATATGTGTTGAAGACTTTTGTGGTCGGTATATATAATACTTTTAACCCCATATAAGTAGTGCCTCCAAGTCTTTAATGCAAAAACAACCGTGCCTAATTCCAAATCATGCGTCGTATAATTTTGTTCGTGAATCTTCAATTGTCTAGACACATAAGCAATTACTTTCGTTAGTTGCATTAATACACAACTGAGACCTTGCTTTGAGGCGTCATATAACGACCCTCATTTTTCCATTCTATATTTTTCCAATATTAAATGCCCAAACAATATAATCAAAACTTAATGATTAAACTTTAATCAACAATTGTTAAGTATTAAGAGTTAGAAAACATATTAATTAACTTTGTGCAATAATTGACAAGTTAATAAAAGATGAAAATAATAAACTGTTAGTCGACACTCACTGCTAATTAAAATTTATGCATTTATGTAATATTATAACTGATAACCTATAAGTAATAAATAAAAATTGACATTTATATAAATAATAAAACAATTGAGAACTAAATATATACAAGTCATGAATTAGTAAAAAGAAAATAATACTTATCATGTAGTAAATGTAAAAAATAATAATAGTAATAATAGTAATAATAATGAGACTAAAGAATCTTAAACAATTACATCCTTATGTTGACTAAAAATTAAAATAATATATATATAAACTAGTACCACCTATTGTTGACTAAAAATTATAAAATAAAATAAAATCATTAATTAGAACATCCTTATGTTGACTAACACTCTAATACTTGCACTATATAAACTCCTAGTTTCTCATTCACAAATCACACCAAAATCCTCTCTCAAAAACAATCTCTCCCTCTCCCTCTCTTGTGGTATTCGGATCTTCAAGCTTGTTCTTCGTGTTCTTCAAGAATCTTCAAGGAGTTCTTCAAGATTTTTAAGGCTTTGATCTTCCATCTTCATCGTGTTCATCTTTTCTTTGTTAATTATCTTGAATCTTCAAAGGTATAACATAAACCCTAAACTATTTACATAAACTTTAATCTTTGTTAATTCATATTCATATTATAAACTTGTTATTCATAAGTATATACATAAACACTCCTAGATTTATATATACATATATACATGTAAAAAAAAAAATATTTTTATGTATATATACGAATTATATATACATATACATATTAAAACCTTAAACCCTAATACTACTTATACTAGTACTTAACATGTATACACTATTACTATTACTAGCACCTATAACCTACTACTTATATTGTAGCACAAAAATATTTTGGGATATGTATTAGAGATGTATAGATCTTCGAACTTTCTTGACGAATGGTTTCTACGAGATTCTAGGCAGAGGGTTTGGACTTCCGATTTAAAGGGTCCTATGGCTCAAGCCCCTAGATCTAAATTAGCCATTCGAAGGGAAAGGGGTGATTGGAAGCTTATCTAATACGGCAAGTATCCTAAAATGAAAAACACTCATAAAAGTAGAAACTCTATAGTCATAGAAACTTAGTAAAATAAGAAACTTTCTAAAAATGGAAACATTATAAAAATAGTAACTTACTAGGAATAGAAACTTAGTAAAACAAACTATACTTAAACACATACTTAAACTTAAACATGGGCAAAACACTTAACTACTCTTAAATGTCAATAGGTTGACTTTCCTGCTCACTCGTTCAACTCTTTATTCCGAGGAATAACTCTCTCTCTACTTACTAAGGTGAATTTCATAGCCCTACTTTTTACTATTTCATTACTGTTTTGAAACTATGGGGTGAGACACATGCTTGCTTTTAAATTTTTAACATGCAATATTTTAATAACTGTTTTACAATATTTATATACGTGAATTCATAGCCCCACTCTTTATTGCTAGCAAACTTACTTACTTTACTTGGGGTGAGACACATGCTGTTTTTACTTTTTACAATTTAGACACAAGTACCAACTGCTAAAACTATGCTATACCCGGCTATGTCCGACTAAGTCCCTACAGTGATATTTTTAAGTGCTGCGGCATGCTTATTTATTGGGGGTAGGCCTATCGGGAGTAACGTCCCCGATACATTTGACTAAGTCTTTGTATTACTTGATAATGAAATTAAACCGACAAGTAGAACTAACTTGTCATGGGGCAAACTTGAACGTTTAGTCTAAATATCACGCACTGGCATAACTTTTTGATCCTGCGGGAGATCAACCTTACAAATTAAATCTTGTGGTCTAAAACAAACGGTCAAACTTATTTGTTAAACCTATGAACTTCACTCAACCTTTTGGTTGACACTTTAGCATGTTTTGTCTCAGGTGCTGTTTGATTCAAGCTCTTATACTTACTGCTTATGTGATGCTACTTGGACATAGGATCAAGAGATATCGCATTTATTACTTCTGCATGTGAACATTTCCATTATTGTTATTCCTATCATTGTAACTACGTTTCATTTTCCGCTGCGTGCTCAATAAAGTTTGTTTTATCATTTAGTATTGTTCTCGTATATTATAATATGTTGGTTGATTTGATATTAAGTCACATTTCACCCAGGCCCTAACTGGGGGTGTTACAGATTGGTATCAGAGCAAACCAGGCTGTTATAGAGAACCAGGATTGCATTTTTATGTGTGCCTTACTTGTTAGCTAGGGTGCCTTAGCAATCTAGGAAACTATAACCTTTCCTGCCTTGGACTTAAAGCACTTAGGATTGTCGTATAATCTTAACAATTATGCTTTAATAAACTTGACTCAAAGATTCTAATCAAGGTCTCTTTCCTAATGATAGGATGTCAAGCTCAAGCGTTAACAAGTCCAACAAAGCAACTCACAACCCTACCACCGAAGTAGGTGTTGGACACTCTTCAACTTCGAGACCAGTTCGAAGTCCTCTTTATAATCCTGCTTCACCACCGCTGAATTATAGCCCGAATACTATTTTAGATTCACATGGGTCTCCTCAATACTACCCAACTCCGAGAACCCAAGATAAGGGAAAACGGCATGAAGAAGTTGGTCCATCAAGGAAGAGAGCCCGATCTCCTTTTTATGATGGTCCTAAGTATGAAATCATGAGATTACGAAACGATACCGAGAGAAACATTGGAGGTCTACTTCGCCACATGGAAAGAGCGGATCGTCGAATGAAGAAACTTATGAAAGAAAACGTCGAGCTAAGAAAGGAGTTGCTGATGCTAAAGTGCGAGGAAGAACGCAACACTCGCTGGGGAAAGCAATCACTTGCTTACCTCAAGGAGGATGTTGATGTCCGAATGAAAATGGAGAAAGGTCGAGTCGACGAACAACTTGCCATAAGAGAGTACAACACTAATGCCGTAAACAGTCGTGTTACCAACCTTTATGACAACTTCGAGTATCTCTATGAGAAACAAAAGTCGAAAAATGAGAAAGTTGAGGAGTTTATGAAGAAGGTTGGAGACGAAATATGAAGACTACTTCAATCTTAATATTTCCTAGTTATTTTTCCTATTTTCCATCTATGTAAAGGCTGTGCCTTAAACAATTTCTATTTCCGAATCGTGTAATAAAGGCTTATTTAATGCCTCGTTCTAATAATATAAAGTGTTTTATTAATATCATGCGATATCAATACTTTAGTTTATTCATACTTGTGATTACTCAAACTTATAACTTGTTAAACTTATCAAATATATGTTCACTTTTATGTAGTGACATCATGGTTCGTCCAGCTGCACCTACCGTTAACAACGTTGTGTTAACTACTGAGCAATTCCAACAGTTACTCGCTGCTGCCCAAGGCAACGCCCAAGCTAATCATGCTAATACTCAACCAAAACCTTGTTCCTACAAGGACTTTACAAACTGTCACCCTCCCGCTTTTAAGGGAAACGAAGAAGCTGTCGAACTAGTTCGTTGGTTCGAAAAGATGGAATCTATTTTCCGTATTTGCAACTGTGGTGATGATGATCGAGTAAAGTATGCCACTAGCTCGTTGGGTGGTAATGCTTTAACTTGGTGGACTGCTTATGCCAAGTCCGTAGGAATTGATAATGCTAATGCAATTCCATGGGACGAACTCAAAAGTATGATGGTCAACAAATTCTGCCCAAGGAGTCAAGTTCAGAAGCTTGAAGCTGAGTTCTGGGAACTCAGGGTCAAGGGTACTGACATTGAGAATTATACCAATCGTTATCTGGAGCTTTCTACTCTATGTCCTGAAATGTTTCCTACTGAAGCTAGAAGAATTGAGCGGTATATTGAAGGTCTTCTCGAGGATGTTCAAGGGAATGTTATTGCTGCTGAGAAGGTTACTTTGGATGCTGTGATTCTCATGGCACAAAATCTCATGTTGGCCAAGAGAAGAAGGGCGTCGGCCAATAAGCAAGTTGAAACCAAGGGTAATGATGGTAAGAGGAAGTTTGAGCCGTCTCAAGGTTCAACTCAGAATGTTAGTAAAAAGCTTATGGATAGTACAAGGACGAATTATAAGGGCACTTATCCTTTTTGTGTTCGTTGTGAAAGGCATCACCCGGGGCAGTGCACTGCCACTTGTTCGTTGTGTAAGAAAGTGGGACACGTAGCTAAGACGTGTAGGACTCCTCCAAAGAATAAATCTATTGTTCCTGCCAAAGCTCCTCCTACTTGTTATACTTGTGGGGAAAAGGGACACATTAGTCCAAATTGCCCTAAGAAGAGAGATAATCCTGCTACTGGAGCCAATACTACTGCTGCAAAGGGTCGTGCATTTGTTATTACTGCTGCTGAAGCCCGAGATGAAGATGAGGTCATCACGGGTACGTATCTCGTCAATAATTGCTACGCAACTATTTTATTCGATACTGGTGCCGACCGAAGTTACGTATCTAATGAATTTTGTACCCTATTTACTGAAAAGCCTCAACCCTTAGAAACTAAACGATTAGTAGAAGTAGCCAATGGAAAGATCATGAAAGTTGATAAAATTTATAAAAAACTGCAACCTAATCTTAGCCAGCAAAGAATTTAAGATAGACCTTTTGCCGGTCGAGCTAGGAAGTTTCGATGTCATAGTTGGAATGGATTGGTTACGTCCATTAAGAGCTGCGATCATGTGTTACGATAAAACCGTTCATGTTCCATTAGGAAATGGAGAGACTCTTATTATCCAAGGTGAAAAGAGTGGTTCCAATCTCAATATTATCTCCTGTATTAAAACCCGCAAATACCTTATGAAAGGTTATCCAGCTATTCTAGCCCACGTTAATCTGATTGAATCGAAAGAGAAGCGAATTGAAGATGTACCAGTAGTTAAAGACTTTCCCGATGTGTTTCCCGAAGATCTTCCGGGTATTCCACCTCCTCGACAAGTTGAATTCCAAATTGATTTAACTCCTGGTGCTGCTCCTGTTGCTAAAGCACCATACCGTTTAGCACCTTCCGAAATGAAGGAATTATCCAACCAACTCCAAGAACTATTGGATAAAGGTTTCATTCGTCCAAGCTCGTCCCCTTGGGGAGCTCCTATTCTGTTTGTTAAAAAGAAGGATGGTACATTAAGGATGTGCATTGATTACCGTGAACTTAACAAGCTTACTATCAAGAACCGTTATCCGTTGCCACGTATTGATGATCTATTTGACCAACTTCAAGGGTCAAGTGTTTATTCAAAGATTGATTTAAGATCCGGTTATCACCAACTCAAGGTCAAGGAATCCGATATTCCTAAGACTGCTTTTCGCACTCGTTATGGGCACTATGAATTCTGTGTCATGCCTTTTGGTTTAACTAATGCTCCTGCCGTGTTCATGGACCTCATGAATCGTGTTTGTAAACCGTATCTTGACAAATTTGTCATCGTATTCATTGACGACATCTTGATCTATTCGAAGAATGAGAAAGAGCATGAGCAACATTTGCGCATGATTCTTGAACTCTTACGAAAGGAACAACTTTATGCTAAATTTTCTAAGTGCGAGTTTTGGCTCAAAACCGTACAATTTCTCGGACATGTTGTTGATAGAAACGGAATACATGTCGATCCAGCTAAGATTACTGCTATTCAGAACTGGGAGATACCAAAGACTGCAAAGCATATTCGTCAATTTTTGGGACTTGCCGGTTACTATCGAAGGTTTATAAAAGATTTTTCTCTCATTGCCAAACCTCTTACAAAGCTGACTCAAAAAGGGAAGAAATTTGAGTGGTCCGAAGAACAGGAATCTGCTTTCAAGATTCTGAAGGAGAAGTTGACCACAGCCCCGATTCTTTCTTTACCTGAAGGTACCGACGACTTTGTTGTTTACTGCGATGCCTCAAAGCATGGCTTTGGTTGTGTTTTAATGCAACGAGAGAAGGTTATCGCCTATGCATCTAGACAGTTGAAGAAACATGAAGTAAACTATACCACACATGACCTAGAGTTAGGTGCCGTGGTATTTGCATTAAAGATATGGAGACATTATCTCTATGGTAATCACTTTACGGTGTACACTGACCATAAAAGTCTTCGACACATCTTTGATCAAAAACAGCTGAATATGAGGCAAAGTCGATGGCTCGAGACATTGAACGATTATTATTGTGAGCTGAAATATCATCCTGGCAAGGCGAATGTAGTTGCCGATGCCCTTAGTCGAAAAGACGATATTAAACGTGTTCGTGCTTTAAACCTAAAAATCAAATCGAATCTTATTTCACGAATCTGTGAAGCTCAATTGGAAGCTATTAGACCGACACTTATCGAAGGTGAAGGACCTATTGGTTTTGAGAACCAACTTCAAGTGAAAGCTAATGGTACACGGTACTTTGGCAATAGAATCTGGGTTCCTCGTTTTGGTAATCTTCGCGAACTAGTCTTGGATGAAGCACATAAGACTAGATATTCTATCCATCCCGGTTCCAGTAAGATGTATCACGATGTGAAGGAATTCTACTGGTGGCCTAACATGAAAGCCGATATTGCTACTTATGTTAGTAAGTGTCTCACTTGTTTGAAAGTCAAGGCCGAACATCAAAAGCCTTCTGGTCTGTTGACACAACCCGACATTCCGCAGTGGAAGTGGGAAGGTATCACTATGGACTTCGTTACTAAGTTACCTAAGACTTCGAACGGTAACGATACTATTTGGGTCGTAGTTGATCGTCTTACTAAATCTGCACATTTCATACCAATCAAGGAAACCGACAAGATGGAGAGATTAGCACAGCTTTATATTAAAGAAATCGTCTCACGTCATGGTGTTCCTATCTCGATCATTTCTGATCGCGATAGTCGATTTGTTTCTAGATTTTGGAAAACTTTACAATCTGCTCTTGGAACTCAACTCGACATGAGTACAGCTTATCATCCGCAAACCGATGGTCAAAGTGAACGAACCATTCAAACTATGGAGGATATGCTACGTGCTTGTGCAATCGATTTCGGCAAAGGATGGGATAGACATCTACCTTTGGTTGAATTTTCTTATAATAACAGTTATCACTCCAGCATTAAGGCTGCACCTTTTGAAGCTTTATATGGACGGAAGTGTAGATCTCCTTTGTGTTGGGATGAACTTGAGGACAGACATTTAACTGGTCCTGAAATTATTCACGAAACTACCGAAAAGATCGTTCAAATCAAGCAACGTTTAGAAACTGCCCGTAGCCGACAGAAAAGCTATGCCAATAAGAAACGAAAAGACATCGAATACCAAGTTGGAGATAAAGTCATGTTGAAAGTATCCCCTTGGAAAGGTGTTGTCCGCTTCGGTAAGCGAAGTAAACTCAGTCCACGATATGTTGGACCATTCACAATCACTGAAAGAGTCGGTCCCGTGGCATACCGATTAGAACTGCCAACCGAACTTAGTCAAGTACATGATGTGTTTCATGTCTCAAATCTTAAACGGTGTCTTGCCGATGACACACTCGTTATTCCTCTGGATGATGTCCGCATTGATGAGCAAATGCACTTCGTTGAAGAACCTATAGAAATCATGGAAGGAGAGGTCAAACAAACGCGTAAAAGCAATATACCTATCGTTAAAGTCCGGTGGAATTCGCGTAGAGGCCCCGAATATACCTGGGAACGCAAAGACCATATGAAACGGAAATATCCCCATCTCTTCTCAACTGCTGATGCAAACGAGAAAACTACCTAAAAACTTCGGGACGAAGTTTTCAATAACGGGGAGGTACTATAACGACCCTCATTTTTCCATTCTATATTTTTCCAATATTAAATGCCCAAACAATATAATCAAAACTTAATGATTAAACTTTAATCAACAATTGTTAAGTATTAAGAGTTAGAAAACATATTAATTAACTTTGTGCAATAATTGACAAGTTAATAAAAGATGAAAATAATAAACTGTTAGTCGACACTCACTGCTAATTAAAATTTATGCATTTATGTAATATTATAACTGATAACCTATAAGTAATAAATAAAAATTGACATTTATATAAATAATAAAACAATTGAGAACTAAATATATACAAGTCATGAATTAGTAAAAAGAAAATAATACTTATCATGTAGTAAATGTAAAAAATAATAATAGTAATAATAGTAATAATAATGAGACTAAAGAATCTTAAACAATTACATCCTTATGTTGACTAAAAATTAAAATAATATATATATAAACTAGTACCACCTATTGTTGACTAAAAATTATAAAATAAAATAAAATCATTAATTAGAACATCCTTATGTTGACTAACACTCTAATACTTGCACTATATAAACTCCTAGTTTCTCATTCACAAATCACACCAAAATCCTCTCTCAAAAACAATCTCTCCCTCTCCCTCTCTTGTGGTATTCGGATCTTCAAGCTTGTTCTTCGTGTTCTTCAAGAATCTTCAAGGAGTTCTTCAAGATTTTTAAGGCTTTGATCTTCCATCTTCATCGTGTTCATCTTTTCTTTGTTAATTATCTTGAATCTTCAAAGGTATAACATAAACCCTAAACTATTTACATAAACTTTAATCTTTGTTAATTCATATTCATATTATAAACTTGTTATTCATAAGTATATACATAAACACTCCTAGATTTATATATACATATATACATGTAAAAAAAAAAAATATTTTTATGTATATATACGAATTATATATACATATACATATTAAAACCTTAAACCCTAATACTACTTATACTAGTACTTAACATGTATACACTATTACTATTACTAGCACCTATAACCTACTACTTATATTGTAGCACAAAAATATTTTGGGATATGTATTAGAGATGTATAGATCTTCGAACTTTCTTGACGAATGGTTTCTACGAGATTCTAGGCAGAGGGTTTGGACTTCCGATTTAAAGGGTCCTATGGCTCAAGCCCCTAGATCTAAATTAGCCATTCGAAGGGAAAGGGGTGATTGGAAGCTTATCTAATACGGCAAGTATCCTAAAATGAAAAACACTCATAAAAGTAGAAACTCTATAGTCATAGAAACTTAGTAAAATAAGAAACTTTCTAAAAATGGAAACATTATAAAAATAGTAACTTACTAGGAATAGAAACTTAGTAAAACAAACTATACTTAAACACATACTTAAACTTAAACATGGGCAAAACACTTAACTACTCTTAAATGTCAATAGGTTGACTTTCCTGCTCACTCGTTCAACTCTTTATTCCGAGGAATAACTCTCTCTCTACTTACTAAGGTGAATTTCATAGCCCTACTTTTTACTATTTCATTACTGTTTTGAAACTATGGGGTGAGACACATGCTTGCTTTTAAATTTTTAACATGCAATATTTTAATAACTGTTTTACAATATTTATATACGTGAATTCATAGCCCCACTCTTTATTGCTAGCAAACTTACTTACTTTACTTGGGGTGAGACACATGCTGTTTTTACTTTTTACAATTTAGACACAAGTACCAACTGCTAAAACTATGCTATACCCGGCTATGTCCGACTAAGTCCCTACAGTGATATTTTTAAGTGCTGCGGCATGCTTATTTATTGGGGGTAGGCCTATCGGGAGTAACGTCCCCGATACATTTGACTAAGTCTTTGTATTACTTGATAATGAAATTAAACCGACAAGTAGAACTAACTTGTCATGGGGCAAACTTGAACGTTTAGTCTAAATATCACGCACTGGCATAACTTTTTGATCCTGCGGGAGATCAACCTTACAAATTAAATCTTGTGGTCTAAAACAAACGGTCAAACTTATTTGTTAAACCTATGAACTTCACTCAACCTTTTGGTTGACACTTTAGCATGTTTTGTCTCAGGTGCTGTTTGATTCAAGCTCTTATACTTACTGCTTATGTGATGCTACTTGGACATAGGATCAAGAGATATCGCATTTATTACTTCTGCATGTGAACATTTCCATTATTGTTATTCCTATCATTGTAACTACGTTTCATTTTCCGCTGCGTGCTCAATAAAGTTTGTTTTATCATTTAGTATTGTTCTCGTATATTATAATATGTTGGTTGATTTGATATTAAGTCACATTTCACCCAGGCCCTAACTGGGGGTGTTACACGTCACAATGTATCACAAAATCATCATTCCCTTTAGGTAATGACAATATAGGTGCCGTAGTTAACTTTTTCTTCAATAACTGAAACGATTTCTCTTGTTCATCCTTCCATTCATATTTCTTCCCTTTATGCGTTAATGCAGTCAAGGGTTTTGCTATTCTGGAAAAGTCTTGGATGAACCTTCTGTAGTAACCAGCTAGTCCTAAAAACTGGCGTATGTGTTTCGGAGTTTTCGGGGTTTCCCACTTTTCAACAGTTTCTATCTTTGCCGGATCTACCTTAATACCTTCTTTGTTCACTATGTGACCGAGGAATTAAACTTCTTTCAACCAAAATGCACACTTTGAAAACTTAGCGTACAATTCTTACTTCCTCAATACTTCTAACACCTTTCTCAAATGTTCACCGTGTTCTTGGTCATTCTTTGAGTAAATAAGTATGTCATCAATGAAACAATGACAAACTTGTCAAGGTATGGTCCACACACTCAGTTCATAAGGTCCATGAACACAGCTGGTGCATTAGTTAAACCAAACGGCATGACCATAAACTCGTAATGACCGTAACGTGTTCTGAAAGCAGTCTTTTGAATATCATCTTCTTTCACCCGCATTTGATGATACCCGGAACGTAAGTCAATTTTTGAATAAACAGACGAGCCTTGTAGTTGATCAAATAAGTGGTCGATTCTCGGTAGTGGGTAGCGGTTCTTGATGGTAAGTTTGTTCAACTCTCGGTAGTCGATACACAACCTGAATGTACCATCTTTCTTCTTGACAAACAAAACAGGAGCTCCCCACGGTGATGTGCCTGGTCGAATGAAACCACGCTCTAAAAGTTCTTGTAATTGGCTCTGAAGTTCCTTCATTTAGCTAGATGCGAGTCTGTATGGAGCACGAGCTATTGGTGCAGCTCCCGGTACAAGGTCTATTTGAAATTCAACGGATCGGTATGGAGGTAGTCCCGGTAATTCTTTCGGAAATACATCGGGAAATTCTTTTGCGACGGGAATATCATTGATGTTCTTTTCTTCCGAATTGACTTTCTCGACGTGTGCTAGCACAGCATAGCAACCTTTTCTTATTAGTTTTTGTGCCTTCAGGTTACTAATAAGATTTAACTTTGCGTTGCTCTTTTCTCCGTACACCATTAAGGGTTTTCCTTTTTCTCGTATAATGCGAATTGCATTTTTGTAACAAACGATCTCTGCTTTCACTTCCTTCAACCAGTCCATACCGATTATCACATCAAAACTCCCAAACTCTACTGGTATCAAGTCAATCTTAAATGTTTCGCTAACCAGTTTAATTTCTCGATTCCGACATATATTATCTGCTGAAATTAATATACCATTTGCTAATTCGAGTAAAAATTTACTATCCAAAGGCCTCAATGGGCAACTTAATTTAGCACAAAATTCTCTACTCATATAGCTTCTATCCGCACCCGAATCAAATAAAACATAAGCAGATTTATCGTCAATAAGAAACGTACCCGTAACAAGCTCCGGGTCTTCCTGTGCTTCTGCCGCATTAATATTGAAAAGTATTCCACGGCCCTGCCCATTAGTATTCCCCTGATTCGGGCAATTTCTAATAATGTGGCCCGATTTTCCACATTTATAAAAACAGCATTGGTATTACTTGCTCCGACACTGTTCGTTTCAGCATTACTTGTTCCGGCATTATTTGCTCCCTTAGTTCTGTTAAACTTTGGTCCGTAGACCTCACACTTTGTCTCGCTATGACCATTTCTTTTACACCTGTTGCAAAATGTCGTGCAAAACTCCTGGTGATTTTCTTCACACCTATGACATGGCTGTTTTTGGGTTTTGTTGCCGTTGTTGTTATTGAGGTTGTTGTTGGGATTGTTATTGTTGTTGAAACGGTTGTTGTAGTTGTTGTTGTTGTTGGGATGTTTGTTGTAGTTATTGTTAGGATTGCGGTTATTGTTGCGATTGTTGTTGCGGTTGTTGGGATAGTTGTGACGCCCCGTACTAAATCATCATGTACGGACCATCAACAACAGGATCATTACAAGGTTAAGTACTATATGCGTTTTCAAAACAGAGTTTACATTCATAAATAAAAGTGACGTCATAACATACGTCAATTGTTTTACAAATCAAAGTATGCTTCACTAAGTAGAAGCATTAAATAAGTGTACGTGACCATAATGGTCATTACATAACATAAATTCATAAGTAAAAAGTTTGAATGCAACATAAGTAGTCATGCGATAACAACTCTAGGCAGCGGGTTCTACAGCACGACTAGTAAGATAGCGGAAGCGACTTCAAGCACCTGAGAAAATACATGCTTAAAAAGGTCAACACAAAGGTTGGTGAGCTATAGTTTAAGTATAACAGTAATGTAAGTAGGCCACGAGATTTCAGTGCTACAACGAGCGTTTCAAAAGTATGTAAAAGTATATGCTTAACCGTGGGCACCCGGTAACTAACTTAACGTTTAATGTACCCCCTTAAAGTGCACTTGGCAAGTGCGTATAACCTCGAAGTATTAAACACTCGTTAAATGCTAGCGCTACTAGCCCGAGTGGGGATGTCAAACCCTATGGATCCATATCTAAGATTCGCGTTCACGGTTCAAAAACCAATGATTAAACGTTACCGAGCTAAAGGGAATGTTTCTGCCGTTATATAACCCACACATATATAAGTTTAAGTACTCGTGCCTAGTATGTAAAACATAAAATCCGCATGTATTCTCAGTTCCCAAAATAAGTTAAAGTAAAAAGGGAATGCTATAACTCACAATGATAATGTAGTAACGGTAAGGTAGTAGTCGGAAAGTGGTGTGCAAGTAACGGTCCAAACGTCCTCAACCTAAGTCAAATAGCACTAAGTCAATAAGTCGTCTCAAAAGGTTTACAAGTACGTAATTAAGGTCATAAGGGTCATCATCAATCATCATTAAACAAAAGGTAACAAGTAAGACTCGTTTATGAAAGTCGTTTAAAACAAAGGCTGACTTCGGTCAGTCACCACGGCCTCTACCCTTACTGAATTAAGGTGAGACCAGTGGTCATGGCTCCGTCTATGAGTCCCTTAAGTGTGGTAAAATTTACAGAAGCAAACTCGTCTTGGTTTGACCGTGGCGACGGTCTAAGTGCGAGTAGGTCAGAAATTTCTGCACAACGTTAAAGGACATGGTAACGATCGGAGGGCCATAAATCCTAAACCGTAACTCGGATTAAGACGAGTCCTATATGAAAAGTTATCTACTCGAAAAGTTCTATCCAAAAATCAAGGTTAGAACAGCCCAGGTCTACTGGTCTGTTCCAGAAGCATCAGGTCAGTGGGTTTTGGACAGAACAGTGGGTTTTGGAGAGTTCCGGTTGTCTCGGTGCTTGATGTTCATCACGGTTCTCATCCTTGATGCGTATAGCTTCAAGTGTACAACTCGTTGATGTGTTAACATCATTTTGACCAAGGTTTGTCCATCATAACTCAAGTGCAAGTGTTGTAAGTGTTTGATGAACCAAGGTTCCATGTAAGTTTATGAACAAGTTCATGAACACTAAGAAAGATCACAACCAAGTGTTGGATCCATGATACTTGCACCAAAGTGTAAGCTCTTGTTGGTTTCATGTCCTTGTTCAAATGTTTAGTAAGCAACTTAACAATAAGAAATAAAGAAAATGAAAGATAAGCCTAAACCAACCATGAAGGTGGTATTCTAGTAACATACAACAAACAAGAACACAAGTAACAAAAATTAAAGATTATAAACTTTAAATCTTTGAAATAAATAAAGTAGAAAGCTAATCTAAACATGAAGATGATTCATAGTTGCTCTTACTTTTAAAGATTCAACCCAAGTTGATCTTTAAGTGAAGTAACTTCAAAGTTACTTCAAGAACTACAAGTAAAGAGTTTATACAACTATGAACTTTAATTCTTTGAAACAAAATATGTAGAACATAACTAGAGAGATTATGTTCTTGATGTTCTTGTTAAATACAAGATATAAATGAAGAATCAAACTAAGAAGTTGATTCTTGAAACATGTAAAGAAAGACAAGTAAGTAAGTAAGTAAACAACTTAGTAATCTACAAGTAATTAAACTACAACAAGATTAAGTAACAAACAACAAAAGATGATGATGATTATGTGATGTTTAAATTCAGTTTTGGGACAAAGAAAAGAGAAGAAAAGTTGTTCATAATACTTACAATCTTTAGAGAAAAATGAGAGAGAAAAGAGAGAAAGGTATGCAAGTAATGTGTGAGTGTGTTTGAATGAGAGATACAAGGAATGAAGTAATGAATAAATGAAAGCAAATGACCACTCTAAAGGCCTCAAACATTTCGGCCAGCTGCAGCAAAAATGAAGGGGGAAGGTTTGTTTTATGGTTACATGCATGTTAAAGTCACAAAAGTTGGATAATAGAAGGGTTTACATGGGAAGGGTGCAAGTAACAAGATTCCATACAACTAACTAACTAGTTCATTTTTAAAAGTGATGCTTACAAGTGTAAATATGGGCTAGTTAATCCAATAAGGTTGTAGAGTGGGCTAACATGTCCATTAATACTAATAAAAGCCCAAGTTTCATGTAAGTAACAATTAAATCCAATTAAAGCCCAAGTAATTAACCAACAACCTTAGTTAATTAAAATGATTAATAAACTTAATCATGAATGTAAATAATACTTGAAAATATTATTCGTGAAGTTTCGTGTGTCACAAAGACGTTTCGGGCACTTAAAAGTCAAGTACGGGCAATCATGGTAACATGTAAATGTAATAACATACATTCGTTTAATCAAGCGTATTAATAATAATAATTATTAATAAATAATGTAGGAAAAACCAGGGTCGTTACATTACCCACCTGTTAAAGAAAATTTCGTCCCGAAATTTAAGCTGAAGTAGATGGAGGAGTCGGGAAAAGGTGAGGATACTTTCGCATCATTTGATCCTCTCGTTCCCAAGTAAACTCAGGTCCTCGTTTGGCATTCCATCGTACTCGTACAATCGGAATCTTGTTGCGTTTCAAAGTTTTGATCTCACGATCCATAATCTCAACAGGTTCCTCCACAAAGTGGAGTTTGTCATCAATAGTAAGTTCTTCCAAAGGTATGATGAGTTCGGGTGCAGCAAGACACTTCTTCAAGTTTGACACATGGAAGGTAGGATGAACTGAGCTCAATTGTGCTGGTAGATCCAAACGGTATGCAACTGGTCCAACACGTTCCAAGATCTCGAATGGACCAATGTATCGTGGGTTCAACTTTCCACGTTTTCCAAAACGGATCACACCTTTCCAAGGTGCAATCTTCAACATTACACGATCACCAACATTAAATTCAAAGTCTTTCCGTTTAAGATCGGCATAGCTCTTTTGGCGATCACGGGCAGTCTTAAGTCTAGCTTGAATCTGAGCAATCTTCTCCGTGGTTTCGTGGACTACCTCGGGTCCGGTGATTTGCTTTTCTCCTACTTCGGCCCAACAAATAGGAGATCGGCACTTACGACCATACAATGCTTCAAAAGGTGCAGCATTAATGCTTGAGTGATAACTGTTATTGTACGAGAATTCGGCGAGTGGCAAATGCCTTTCCCAGGCCTTTCCAAAATCAATGACACATGCACGCAACATGTCCTCCAAGGTCTGAATCGTTCGTTCACTTTGCCCGTCAGTCTGAGGATGATAAGCAGTACTCATGTCAAGACGAGTTCCCATGGCTTCTTGCAAAGAACGCCAAAATCTGGAAGCAAAACGGGGATCGCGATCGGAGATGATTGATAAAGGTACACCATGACGAGATACAACCTCTTTGATGTACAGCTGAGCAAGTCTTTCCATTGTATCAGTTTCCTTCATCGCTAGGAAGTGTGCAGATTTGGTGAGGCGGTCAACAATAACCCAAATAGTATCGCATCCGCCCACCGTCTTCGGCAGCTTAGTAATGAAATCCATTGTGATCCTTTCCCACTTCCATTGTGGGATTTCCGGCTGTTGAAGTAACCCAGAAGGTCTCTGATGCTCGGCTTTAACCTTCGAGCAAGTCAAACACTTACCAACATAAGTCGCAACGTCCTTCTTAAGATTCGGCCACCAATACTGTTCTTTAAGGTCGTGGTACATCTTACCTGCACCAGGGTGAATCGAATATCTCGATTTGTGTGCTTCATCAAGTATCAGGCTTCGTAGATCTCCATAGTAAGGTACCCAAATTCTTCCGGCATAACATCGGAGTCCAGACTCTCTAACCTCGAATCGAGAGACAAGTATGTTCAAATGCTCGTGAGATATGTTCTCCTCCTTGAGAGCCTCAACTTGGGCTACTCTGATCTGGTTGTTGAGGTTCGAATGGATGGTGATGTTCAGAGCCCTAACACGGAGAGGTGCCGTCCTCTCCTTTCGGCTTAAAGCATCAGCTACAACATTGGCCTTGCCAGGGTGATAACGGAGTTCACAATCGTAGTCGTTGAGCGTCTCGATCCATCGACGCTGTCTCATATTCAATTGCTTCTGATCGAAGATGTGCTGGAGACTCTTGTGATCGGTGAAGATAGTGCTCTTAGTTCCATACAAATAATGTCTCCACAATTTGAGTGCAAAGACAACGGCTCCAAGTTCAAGATCATGTGTAGTGTAGTTCCGCTCGTGAATCTTCAATTGGCGGGAGGCATAGGCAATAACCTTTGATCGTTGCATCAGTACACAACCAAAACCACTCTTCGATGCATCGCAATAAACAACAAAGTCGTCACTGCCTTCAGGAAGTGATAGGATAGGTGCGGAGGTTAACTTCTTCTTCAAAGTTTGGAATGCTGATTCGTGTGTGGGTTCCCAAATGAACTTCTTGCCCTTGTGAGTCAGTGCGGTCAAAGGACGCGCAATCAGAGAAAATCCTTCGATAAACCTTCGATAATAACCGGCGAGACCTAGAAATTGGCGAATATGCGTTGGAGTAGTGGGGGTCTCCCACTTGCTGATGGCTTCAATCTTGGCGGGATCAACTTTGATACCCTGGTCGCTCACAACATGACCCAAAAACTGTACTTCCTTCAACCAAAATTCGCACTTGGAGAATTTGGCGTAAAGTTGCTCTTGTCTTAAGAGTTCAAGCACTAGCCGAAGGTGTTGCTCATGTTCTTCTTCGCTCTTAGAGTAGATGAGGATATCATCTATGAAGACGATAACAAACTTATCCAAGTAAGGCTTGCAGACACGATTCATGAGATCCATGAACACGGCAGGGGCATTTGTCAAACCGAATGGCATCACGAGGAACTCATAATGACCATAACGGGTCCTGAATGCAGTTTTCATCACGTCACTTTCCTTCACCCTCAGCTGGTGATATCCGGATCGCAAATCGATCTTTGAATAAACGCTCGATCCTTGTAGTTGATCAAAAAGATCATCAATTCGTGGAAGAGGATATCGATTCTTGATTGTCAATTTGTTGAGCTCACGGTAGTCGATACACATACGGAAGGATCCATCCTTCTTCTTTACAAACAACACAGGTGCGCCCCAAGGCGAGAAGCTTGGTTGGATAAACCCTCGATCTAATAGCTCTTGTAGTTGACTCTGTAATTCTTGCATCTCGGAAGGTGCGAGTCTATAAGGTGCGCGAGCTACAGGTGCAGCTCCTGGCACTAAGTCAATCTGAAACTCTACTGCTCTCTGCGGTGGTAATCCAGGCAATTCTTCGGGAAAGACATCGGAAAACTCGTTCACAATACGCACATCGTTCACGTTCTTCACCTCAGTTTCTACCGCTTTCACATGTGCTAGGACAGCAAAGCGTCCCTTCTTCATAATCTTTTGCGCTTTCACGCAACTGATGAGGTTCAACTTCGAGGTACATCTCTCTCCATAGATAACCAGTGGTTCGCCATCTCCTTGTGGTATGCGAAGTGCTTTATCTCCACAGATAACATCGGCCTTTATCTTGCTCAACCAATCCATACCGACGATCACGTCAAAACTTCCCAGTTTGATAGGTATCAAATCAATTTCGAAATCTGCACCAGCTATGTTGATAATAGCTCCACGACTAATATGGTCAACCTTTTCAAGTTTTCCATTGGCGACCTCGACAAGCATACTTTCCTTCAAAGGAACTAACGACCAATCTAACTTATCAAAAAAATGTCTACACACATAGCTCCTATCGGCACCAGTATCAAATAGGACAGAAGCTAAAAGATTGTTGATCTTGAATATACCTGTCACCAAGTCGGGGTTGTCGCGAGCGTCCCTTGCATTAACATTGAAGGCTCTAGCACGTGGTGGTCCGCCATCCTTACGCTTGTTAGGACACTCGTTTCTGAAATGGCCCGTCTTTCCACATTCATAACACTTCTTAGGCCCATTGTTGTTGTAGTTTGGCTTTACATTCAAAGTGGTAACCTTGCAATCCTTGCCAACATGTCCAGATCGTTGGCACTTCTCACAGATAACATTGCAATACCCAGTGTGGTGCTTGTAGCACCTATTGCATTGTGGTAGGGTTCCTTTGTAGTTCGGATTGGTGCGGTTGTTGTTGTTGGGGTTGGTGTTGTTGTTGTGCATGTTGTTGTTTTGCCTAAACCCTTCATGTCGCTTTGCCGGGTTTTGATCATAGTTCCTACCCCTGTTGTTGTTGTGGTTGTTGTCCCATTTCCTCTTTTCGCCACTAACAGTTTCAAACTTAGCCTTCTCCGGCTCGTCCAGGATGATTTGATTCAAGAGAGTATGCGCCATGCGCATTGCTTCGGGAACGCTTGGTGGCTTGGATGAGGTAACATTACCCTTGATGGACTTAGGAAGTCCCGAGAAGTATTTCTCCAAACGCTTAAATTCGGGGGTGACCATGGTTGGACACATAAGAGCCAATTCCAAAAACCTACGGTTGTAGCTGTTAAGGTCGTTCCCTACGGTCTTCAATTGCATAAATTCGATTTCCATCTTTTGAATCTCGGTTCTCGGACAGTATTCCTCGATCATAGCACATTTAAATTCTTCCCAAGGCGTAGCATACGCCTCATCAATTCCTTTCGCTTGGGCCATGGTATTCCACCATGTGAGCGCGCCATCAGACAGCGTGCAAGATGCAAATTTCGTTTTGTTAGCCTCAGAACAATTGCTAACCCTGAATACCGATTCCAACTTTTCGAACCATCTGGTGAGACCGACGGGTCCCTCAGTGCCACTGAAGTAGTGTGGCTTGCAGTTTTGAAATTCCTTGTAAGTACACCCCTCTCGGACGACAGGTGGATTGACAGGCGGTGGTGGTGGAACTTGGGGTTGTCTTTCAGCTAGTGCAGCAGCGACTCGCTCGTTAATCAGTTCCTCAATTTGTGCCGCGGTGGGGATAGATCTCCCGTTGGCCATGATGTTCTATACAAACATTTTGACTCAAGTCAAAATCCATTATGCAAATAATAATAATATAGTATATAACAACCAACATGAAAACAGCACAACACATGTTGATTAAGTAATGCAAGCATATATAAGTACCACAAAACCATGATATGATAATGTAAATAGAACACTTGCGCACAAAGTAACAACACAAATTCCATTCATTAATGATAATAAGTTCATACATTACAATAAGTTCGTACATTACATAAGTGAAATATGAAATTACAAAAAGAGATTACAATACAGAATCTAGTACAAAGTCCTACGGCGATGGTGGGTACAAGATGTCCAAAACATGAGTCATCTGCTCCTCGAGCTCAGTAACTCGAGTCTGGAGAATCTCAATCTCCCGCCTCATTTCCTCATTAAAGGAAGATGGTGGGGCAGGTGGTGCTGGCGGTGCAGGTGGAGCCGGTGGTGCTGAAGTGGATGGTCCGGCTCTGGGTGGAGACGGTAATATCAGTGGGTCGGCGGGGTACGGCACTAGCCGTTTACGAGCAGTGATCCTACGACGCCGACCATAAGCGTCAGTGATAGTACGACCAGGAATTATGCCAGCGAAGCGATACCGCTTCTTCGGCGGGGTAGAAGGTGCCTGAATCGGTCGGTCAGCGGGATCCTCCTCATCACTGGAGTCGTCAGATGAGGTGTCGTCTGAAGAAGCATCGGTGGAAGAACCGTCGTCTGAATCATGCGGTGGTGGTGCGGGTGGCTCAACATATCCGAAAGCGGCCAACATCTGTCGGTGTCGGCCTGGCGTGATCACGGCTAAGCGGCCGTCGGCAGTGCGTCGGCAAGGTGTGCGCCAGTGATTACGGAAGGGTCCTTCCCCGAACTCCGCGGGGATCTCCATGCCACCAATGCGAGCCAGTTGCCTCAGGGGTCTGGAAGAAGACGTCGGGATAGGCACACTAGAGCTAGCTCCAGAACTAGAGGCGCCGTGGTCGCCAGTGGGTGTCGGGGCCGGAATGTCAGCAGCAGCAGCAGCAGCAGCAACAGGTGCAGCAGTGGGAGGAACAACGGGGCCTGAGCCGCTCGGGATGTCAGTAGGTGGAACGTCCGGCATCTGAACAAGGAAAAATAAATTTTCCATGTCAGTATGTCATAAAGCAAGCAAATAATAGGCCAACAGTTTAAATCATGTATAACAATAAGTAGCATGGCAATATCAGTAATCGTACGAAACTAGCATGCAATCGAAAGCAAGTAATAGCATGCAGTAGTGAAATCATGTAGTAGCATACGGCATATAGCAGTAACAGTAAGCAGCAGCATGCAGTAAGTTCAGCGGAAACAAGTAAACTAACAAGTTGTAGATTAGCCCTATTAGTGAATCCTACTCGGGTCGGTCTTAGACTCACTAATGCATCCTAATTCCCTACAACCAATGCTCTGATACCAAATGTGACGCCCCGTACTAAATCATCATGTACGGACCATCAACAACAGGATCATTACAAGGTTAAGTACTATATGCGTTTTCAAAACAGAGTTTACATTCATAAATAAAAGTGACGTCATAACATACGTCAATTGTTTTACAAATCAAAGTATGCTTCACTAAGTAGAAGCATTAAATAAGTGTACGTGACCATAATGGTCATTACATAACATAAATTCATAAGTAAAAAGTTTGAATGCAACATAAGTAGTCATGCGATAACAACTCTAGGCAGCGGGTTCTACAGCACGACTAGTAAGATAGCGGAAGCGACTTCAAGCACCTGAGAAAATACATGCTTAAAAAGGTCAACACAAAGGTTGGTGAGCTATAGTTTAAGTATAACAGTAATGTAAGTAGGCCACGAGATTTCAGTGCTACAACGAGCGTTTCAAAAGTATGTAAAAGTATATGCTTAACCGTGGGCACCCGGTAACTAACTTAACGTTTAATGTACCCCCTTAAAGTGCACTTGGCAAGTGCGTATAACCTCGAAGTATTAAACACTCGTTAAATGCTAGCGCTACTAGCCCGAGTGGGGATGTCAAACCCTATGGATCCATATCTAAGATTCGCGTTCACGGTTCAAAAACCAATGATTAAACGTTACCGAGCTAAAGGGAATGTTTCTGCCGTTATATAACCCACACATATATAAGTTTAAGTACTCGTGCCTAGTATGTAAAACATAAAATCCGCATGTATTCTCAGTTCCCAAAATAAGTTAAAGTAAAAAGGGAATGCTATAACTCACAATGATAATGTAGTAACGGTAAGGTAGTAGTCGGAAAGTGGTGTGCAAGTAACGGTCCAAACGTCCTCAACCTAAGTCAAATAGCACTAAGTCAATAAGTCGTCTCAAAAGGTTTACAAGTACGTAATTAAGGTCATAAGGGTCATCATCAATCATCATTAAACAAAAGGTAACAAGTAAGACTCATTTATGAAAGTCGTTTAAAACAAAGGCTGACTTCGGTCAGTCACCACGGCCTCTACCCTTACTGAATTAAGGTGAGACCAGTGGTCATGGCTCCGTCTATGAGTCCCTTAAGTGTGGTAAAATTTACAGAAGCAAACTCGTCTTGGTTTGACCGTGGCGACGGTCTAAGTGCGAGTAGGTCAGAAATTTCTGCACAACGTTAAAGGACATGGTAACGATCGGAGGGCCATAAATCCTAAACCGTAACTCGGATTAAGACGAGTCCTATATGAAAAGTTATCTACTCGAAAAGTTCTATCCAAAAATAAAGGTTAGAACAGCCCAGGTCTACTGGTCTGTTCCAGAAGCATCAGGTCAGTGGGTTTTGGACAGAACAGTGGGTTTTGGAGAGTTCCGGTTGTCTCGGTGCTTGATGTTCATCACGGTTCTCATCCTTGATGCGTATAGCTTCAAGTGTACAACTCGTTGATGTGTTAACATCATTTTGACCAAGGTTTGTCCATCATAACTCAAGTGCAAGTGTTGTAAGTGTTTGATGAACCAAGGTTCCATGTAAGTTTATGAACAAGTTCATGAACACTAAGAAAGATCACAACCAAGTGTTGGATCCATGATACTTGCACCAAAGTGTAAGCTCTTGTTGGTTTCATGTCCTTGTTCAAATGTTTAGTAAGCAACTTAACAATAAGAAATAAAGAAAATGAAAGATAAGCCTAAACCAACCATGAAGGTGGTATTCTAGTAACATACAACAAACAAGAACACAAGTAACAAAAATTAAAGATTATAAACTTTAAATCTTTGAAATAAATAAAGTAGAAAGCTAATCTAAACATGAAGATGATTCATAGTTGCTCTTACTTTTAAAGATTCAACCCAAGTTGATCTTTAAGTGAAGTAACTTCAAAGTTACTTCAAGAACTACAAGTAAAGAGTTTATACAACTATGAACTTTAATTCTTTGAAACAAAATATGTAGAACATAACTAGAGAGATTATGTTCTTGATGTTCTTGTTAAATACAAGATATAAATGAAGAATCAAACTAAGAAGTTGATTCTTGAAACATGTAAAGAAAGACAAGTAAGTAAGTAAGTAAACAACTTAGTAATCTACAAGTAATTAAACTACAACAAGATTAAGTAACAAACAACAAAAGATGATGATGATTATGTGATGTTTAAATTCAGTTTTGGGACAAAGAAAAGAGAAGAAAAGTTGTTCATAATACTTACAATCTTTAGAGAAAAATGAGAGAGAAAAGAGAGAAAGGTATGCAAGTAATGTGTGAGTGTGTTTGAATGAGAGATACAAGGAATGAAGTAATGAATAAATGAAAGCAAATGACCACTCTAAAGGCCTCAAACATTTCGGCCAGCTGCAGCAAAAATGAAGGGGGAAGGTTTGTTTTATGGTTACATGCATGTTAAAGTCACAAAAGTTGGATAATAGAAGGGTTTACATGGGAAGGGTGCAAGTAACAAGATTCCATACAACTAACTAACTAGTTCATTTTTAAAAGTGATGCTTACAAGTGTAAATATGGGCTAGTTAATCCAATAAGGTTGTAGAGTGGGCTAACATGTCCATTAATACTAATAAAAGCCCAAGTTTCATGTAAGTAACAATTAAATCCAATTAAAGCCCAAGTAATTAACCAACAACCTTAGTTAATTAAAATGATTAATAAACTTAATCATGAATGTAAATAATACTTGAAAATATTATTCGTGAAGTTTCGTGTGTCACAAAGACGTTTCGGGCACTTAAAAGTCAAGTACGGGCAATCATGGTAACATGTAAATGTAATAACATACATTCGTTTAATCAAGCGTATTAATAATAATAATTATTAATAAATAATGTAGGAAAAACCAGGGTCGTTACAATAGTTGTTGCGATTGTGGTTGTAATTGTTATTGTTGTTGTACTGGTGACTCTTGTCACCGTTTTCCTCCCACTTCCTCTTGAGTTGTTTCGTGTTGGTTTCTTCGGCCGCCTGCTCTTTAATTCTTCCCTTAATCTGATTTATGAGTTTATGAGCCATTCGACTTGCCTTCTGTATAGAAGCGGGCTCGTGTGAACTTACATCTTCTTAAATCCTTACTGGTAACCCTTTTACAAACGCGTCGATCTTCTCTTCTTCATCTTCGAATGTTCTCGGGCACAATAGGCACAACTCTGTGAATCGTCGTTCATATGTGGTAACGTCGAACCCTTGTGTTCGTAACTCTCTAAGTTCTGCCTTGAGTTTATTGACTTCGTTTCTAGGACGGTACTGCTCGTTCATTAATTGCTTGAATGCCGACCACGGTAGTGCGTAAGCAGCATTTTGTCCTACCTGTTCAAGATAGGTGTTCCACCACGTTAATGCAGTACCTGTGAAGGTATGCGTAGCGTACTTAACTTTGTCCTCTTCAGAACACTTACTTATGGCAAACACTGATTCGACTTTATCGGTCCACCTTTTCAATCCAATTGGTCCTTCGGTTCCATCAAATTTCAAAGGTTTGCAGGCAGTGAATTCTTTGTAGGTGCATCCTACACGATTTCTTGCACCGTTAGCTACATTGCTAGATTCAGTGTTATTGTTGGTATGTAGCGCAGCCTGTACTGCGGCTATGTTTGCAGCAAGAAAGGTACGAAACTCCTCTTCGTTCATACTCACGGTATGTCGAGTAGTTGGTGCCATTTCCTTCAAAAATAGCCAAAAGAAACGAGTTAATCATATAGAATATCAAGAGTAGTCAATAGTATTTCGTAGCGTAATATGAACTTATTTATAAAAGCTCTTTCTTCATATTAGCATTTTATACTCTTTAATTCGGGTAGTACCTACCCGTTAAGTTCATACTTAGTAGCTAACATACCATTTCAACTACTACAATTCTATATGAAAAACTAATCACAAAAAAAAAAAAAAATATCATATCCAAACTTTTATACAATAACTTGCAAACATACAATACCGCTATTTTACATATAACATGAAATATATCACATAAAACTTTGATACAAAGTAGTTGCGAAGATAATTCTAGTTAATAAATAAGGCGTTCAGCAAAGGCAATAAAGACACGTAATTCATACGTCCAAAAACAAGTCATGCATTCTGGTTTTACTAATACCACTTCCCATCCTTGTTTTTGTAGAACATAACCGTTGTGACTGATAGTAAGATAATGTGTTTTAACGTCGTCAAAAGGATGAAGGTTACGTAATGACCAACAGTCTCGTAATAACCTAAAAACCTCATTTCTTACCCCAATTACCGACTCCGTCACTTGTGGGAACGTTTTGTTTAATAGTTGTAGCCCGATGTTCTTGTTCTCACTTTGGTGAGAAGCGAACATTACTAACCCGTAAGCATAACATGCTTCTTTATGTTGCATGTTAGCCGCTTTTTCTAAATCACGAAGTCCTATATTCGGATATATTGAGTCAAAATAATTTCTTAACCCGTTGTGTAAAATAGCATTTGGGTTCCCCGCAATATATGCGTCAAAGTAAACACATCGTAACTTATGGATTTCCCAATGTGATATCCTCCATCTTTTGAACGAAAGACTTTTACAAACCAAGGCATTCTTGGAACGTTCTTCGAATGTCTTACAAACTGATCTCGCCTTAAATAGTTGTGCCGAGGAATTCTGACCGACTCTAGACAAGATTTCATCAATCATGTCTCCGGGTAGGTCTCTTAAAATATTGGGTTGTCTATCCATTTTGTGTTTTTATACTGTGAAATAGACAAGAGTTAGATTCATAAAAAAAAATACTTATTAATACAAGCAATTTTTACATATATCATAAAGCATAAGCACACTATATTACATATATTACACCACACGAATACAACTATCTTATTCCGACTCGCTCATTTCTTATTCTTCGGTTTTGGTTCGTTTTGCCAAGTTTCTAGGGATATATGATGTTCCCCTAATACGAGCCGTCATTTTTCACATTGGTTTAGAAAAACCTGGTGGTTTAGAGGTTCCCGGGTTATTGTCACAACTTAAGAAATACAGGTGTTGACGATACATATAAAGTTCATCGGGTTTGGAATCAAATTTCTCTATTTTTATGCCCTTTCCCTAATTGTTCTCTTTTGCCTTATTAAATTGTGTTGGGGTAATTTCTATAACATCATCGGAATCCTTGTCGGGATCCGATTCATCGGAGAATTGGTAATCCTCCCAATACTTTGCTTCCTTGGCGAAAACACCATTGACCATAATTAACTTTGGTCGGTTGGTTGAGGATTTTCTTCTACTTAACCATTTTATTATTTCCCCCACTGGTTCTATTTCTTCTTCCGGTTCCGATTCTTCTTCCGGTTCCGATTCTTCTTCCGGTTCCGACTCTTCTTCCGGTTCTTCTTCGGGAACTTGTGAATCGGTCCACGAATCATTCCAATTTACATTTGACTCTTCATTATTATTAGGTGAGTCAATGGGACTTGTTCTAGAGGTAGACATCTATCACATAATATCAAACACGTTAAGAAATTAATATATCACATAATATTCACATGTTAAAAATATATAGTTTCCAACAAAATTTGTTAAGCAATCATTTTTCAAGTAAACACGGTCGAAGTCCAGACTCACTAATGCATCCTAACAAACTCGATAAGACACACTAATGCAAAATCCAGGTTCTCTAAGACCAACGCTCGGATACCAACTGAAATGTCCCGTTCTTATTGATTAAAAACGTTCCATATTAATTGATTTCGTTGCGAGGTTTTGACCTCTATATGAGACGTTTTTCAAAGACTGCATTCATTTTAAAACAAACCATAACCTTTATTTCATCAATAAAGGTTTAAAAAGCTTTACGCAGATTATCAAATAATGATAATCTAAAATATCATGTTTACACACGACCATTACATAATGGTTTACAATACAAATATGTTACAACGAAATAGGTTTCTTGAATGCAGTTTTTACACAATATCATACAAGCATGGACTCCAAATCTCGTCCTTATTTAAGTATGCGACAGCGAAAGCTCTTAATAATCACCTGAGAATAAACATGCTTAAAACTTCAACAAAAATGTTGGTGAGTTATAGGTTTAACCTATATATTATCAAATCATAATAATAGACCACAAGATTTCATATTTCAATATACATTCCATACATAGAGATAAAATTCATTCATATGGTGAACACCTGGTAACCGACATTAACAAGATGCATATAAGAATATCCCCTATCATTCCGGGAAATCCTTCGGACATGATAAAAACGAATTCGAAGTACTAAAGCATCCAGTATTTTGGATGGGGTTCGTTAGGCCCAATAGATCTATCTTTAGGATTCGCGTCAATTAATAGATCGGTTTACTAATTCTTAGGTTACCAAGCAAAAGGGGCATATTCGGCTTCGATCATTCACCTATATAATGTAGTTTCAATTACTTGTGTCTATTTCGTAAAACATTTATAAAACTGCATGTATTCTCATCCCAAAATATTAGATTTTAAAAGTGGGACTATAACTCACTTTCACAGATTTTTACTTCGTCGGGAAGTAAGACTTGGCCACTGGTCGATTCACGAACCTATAACAAATATGTACATATATATCAAAGTATGTTCAAAATATATTTACAACACTTTTAATACATTTTGATGTTTTAAGTTTATTAAGTCAGCTGTCCTCGTTAGTAACCTACAACTAGTTATCCACAGTTAGATGTACAGAAATAAATCGATATATATTATCTTGAATCAATCCATGACCCAGTGTATACACGTTTCAGGCTAGATCACAACTCAAAGTATATATATATTTGGAATCAACCTCAACTCTGTATAGCTAACTCCAACATTACTGCATATAGAGTATCTATGGTTGTTCCAAATAATATATATACATGGGTCGATATGATATGTCAAAACATTTGCATACATGTCTATGGTATCCCAAGATTACATAATATATTAGAATACATGTATAATACAATATAAGTTAGCTAGGATATGATTTGTATAGAATTGTTAATATTTCCCGTAGCTACAAAAATCAAAAAATATCCAATCTTGTTTTACCCATAACTTCTTCATTTTAAATCCATTTTGAGTGAATCAAATTGCTATGGTTTCATATTGAACTATATTTTATGAATCTAAACAGAAAAAGTATAGGTTTATAGTCAGAAATATAAGTTACAATTCTTTTTTATAAGAGGTAGTCATTTCAGTCGAAAGAACGACGTCTTGATGACCATTTTGAAAAACATACTTCCACTTTGAGTTTAACCATGATTTTTGGATATAGTTTCATGTTCATAAGAAAAATAATTTTCCCAGAAGAACAACTTTTAAATCAAATTTTATCATAGTTTTTAATTATCAAACCCAAAACAGCCCGCGGTGTTACTACGACGGCGTATGTCCAGTTTTACGGTGTTTTTCGTGTTTCCAGGTTTTAAATTATTAAGTTAGCATATCATATAGATATAGAACATATGTTTAGTTGATTTTAAAAGTCAAGTTAGAAGGATTAACTTTTGTTTGCGAACAAGTTTAGAATTAACTAAACTATGTTCTAGTGATTTCAAGTTTAAACCTTCGAATAAGATAGCTTTATATGTATGAATCAAATGATGTTATGAACATCATTACTACCTCAAGTTTTGTGGATAAACCTATTGGAAAAGAGACAAATGGATCTATCTTCAAAGGATCTTGGATGGCTTGAAAGTTCTTGAAGTAGAATCATGACACGAAAACAAGTTCAAGTAAGATTTCCACTCGAAATAAGATTGTTATAGTTATAGAAATTGAATAAAAGTTTGAATATGAGTATTACCTTATATTAGAAAGATATCTTACTGTAAATAAGAAAGATTTCTTGAGGTTGGATGATCACTCTACAAGATTGGAAGTAAGCTAGCAAACTTGGAAGTATTCTTGATTTTATGAAACTAGAACTTGTAGAATTTATGAAGAACACTAAGAACTTGAAGATGGAACTTGAGAGAGATCAATTAGATGAAAAAAATTGAAGAATGAAAGTGTTTGTAGGTGTTTTTGGTCGTTGGTGTATGGATTAGATATAAAGGATATGTAATTTTGTTTTCATGTAAATAAGTCATGAATGATTACTCATATTTTTGTAATTTTATGAGATATTTCATGCTAGTTGCCAAATGATGGTTCCCACATGTGTTAGGTGACTCACATGGGCTGCTAAGAGCTGATCATTGGAGTGTATATACCAATAGTACATACATCTAAAAGCTGTGTATTGTACGAGTACGAATACGGGTGCATACGAGCAGAATTGTTGATGAAACTGAACGAGGATGTAATTGTAAGCATTTTTGTGAAGTAGAAGAATTTTGATAAGTGTCTTGAATTCTTTCAAAAGTGTATGAATACATATTAAAACACTACATGTATATACATTTTAACTGAGTCGTTAAGTCATCGTTAGTCATTACATGTAAGTGTTGTTTTGAAACCTTTAGGTTAACGATCTTGTTAAATGTTGTTAACCAATGTTTATAATATCAAATGAGATTTTAAATTATTATATTATCATGATATTATAATGTATGAATATCTCTGAATATGATATATATACATTAAATGTCGTTACAACGATAATCGTTACATATATGTCTCGTTTCAAAATTATTAAGTTAGTAGTCTTGCTTTTACATATGTAGTTCATTGTTAATATACTTAATGATATGTTTCCTTATCATAATATCATTTTAACTATATATATATCCATATATATGTCATCATATAGTTTTTACAAGTTTTAACGTTCGTGAATCACCGGTCAACTTGGGTGGTCAATTGTCTATATGAAACCTATTTAAGTTAATCAAGTCTTAACAAGTTTGATTGCTTAACATGTTGGAAACACTTAATCATTTAAATAACAATTTCATTTAATATATATATATAAACATGGAAAAGTTCGGGTCACTACACCGTCCTAATCCATAAGGACGAATACAATAACATATGATTACATTGCTAGGTATTTGACCTCTAAATGATACATTTTACAAACATTGCATTCATTTTTAAAAGACATACTTTCATTTCATCGAAAGTTAACAGGCATGCATACCCTTTCATATTATATCAACTATCAATGACTTAATAATAATCTTGTTGAACTCAACGATTTGAATGCAACGTCTTTTGAAATATGCCCTGAATGACTCCAAGTCATATCTTTAAAATGAGCAAATGCACAGTGGAAGATTTCCTTAATACCTGAGAATAAACATGCTTTAAAGTGTCAACCAAAAGGTTGGCGAGTTCATTAGTTTATTATAATCAATCATTTTCGATAATATAATAGACCACAAGATACTCATATTTCGAAAACAATCTGTGCAGGTCTGCTTACTACTGTAAAAATCACTCATATGAAAAACACCAGATGGGAATACGGAAAGTGCAAAACAATCTCACCAACGGTAGCTAATGCATCGTGCAATGCAAAAATTTCTCACCGAGGGTAGCTAATGCTAAACAATCTCACCAACGGTAGCTAATGCATCGTGCAATGCAAAAATTTCTCACCGAGGGTAGCTAATGCTATCTTTATAGAAATTGAACCACTGAATCCAAATAATTCTATCATAGAATGTAGTTTTTAGTACTTGTGTCTATTTTGTCAAACATTTATAAAAGCAGTACATATATTCTCAGTTCAAAAATATATCTCAAAAGTATTTAATAAAACAGTTATAAAAACACCGCATGTATTCTCAGTCCCAAAAATGTAAAGAGTTAAAGGGGATCAAATGAACTCACAATATTGTATTTCGTAATAATTATGGATATGATGGCATTGAACAAGTGCAAGGTTGGCCTCGGATTCATGAACCTATATTAATTATATATATTTATATGTTGGTCAATAACTGTCTAACAATTTAGGTCAGGTCATAGTGTATCACAATCCTAATGCTCGAGATTATCATGTAAAAGTCAACAAAAGTCATCTAATCCAAAATGTCTTCCAAAAATTGTATAACATAAATATAGTCGTTTTATATTTTTAAATATATCTATCAGATTTTATTAGAGTAATTAATAAAAGTCATTTGTTAATAAAATTTATATTTAAAATTTATATATGATAAAAATATACTTTTATATATTTTAAATAATAAAATTTATAAAGTTCACTTAATATCATAAAAATATTGTAGTATGTATTATTAATGAAATTATAGTACGTGTGGTAAAAATATCTTTTTATCACCTATTTATTTGATAAAATAATATTAATAATAATAATGAGTAAAAGTTGTATTATTTTGTGATAATAATAATAATTATTATTATTCTACTAATAATAATAATAACAATATTTATTTACAATTGATAATATTAATTATAATCATACTTTTTAATCATGATAATTTTAAATAATAACAATACTTTTTAATAATAACATTATATATATAAAAATAATAATTCTATTTAAAACGATAATAGTAATAATACTAAAATGATAATAATAATGATATTTTATAATAACAACGATATTTCTATTAAAATGATAAATTAAAAAAATATAATTTTAATATTAATGATACTTTTAATAATAATAATAATAATAATAATAATAATAATAATAATAATAATAATAATAATAATAATAATAATAATAATAACAATAATAATAATAATAATAATAATGATAAAAATAATTAAAACGATATTTTTATCTAAATCAATATCTCAAAATATTTTAATTTAATAGCTTTTAGTCGTCGTTTATATCGCATTCATAATAATGGTAATAATATTAATCATGATAATTAAATGATACTAATATTAGTTTTAATGATAATGATACTAAAAATAATAATTATGATAATACTGATGATAATACTAATAATTACTATAATGATAATAATAATAATAATAATAATAATAATAATAATAATAATAATAACTTAGTAATAATTACAATAATATTAATAATAACAATAACGATTTTTACTGATAATATTTATATTGATAACGATAATGATAATGATGATAATAATAATTTTTAGATAATAATAATAATGACGATAATAACGATGATAGTAATAATAATAATAATAATACTAAAATTCAGTTGGTCATAACTTTTAATCCGTTCATCGAAATCACACGAGTTCTAAATGAAAAGTTCTTAATTTTTTGCTAGCTTTCCAATAACATGCATATCATATACCTTATCTTAGTAGCATATGTATTAAATTCATGATTCATCATAAACTATCTAAGGACAATATTAAGCATACAAGCATGCATAATCATCTATACTCGAGCACTAGTCGGGGATACAATATTAATATATAAAAGATAAGATATGAGTGCTCACGTATCAATATTGTGATTCAATATTGCATGAAAAGTACGTAGACGCAACGGAGATGATAAAAACTAGTTTGACCTCTCGAGCATACCCCCGAACCATACCCATAACCTCCAAATCAATAACCCATAATTTCCTTAGCTCTATCCTACTTCGAAAATCAGTTTTGAAATAACTTGCCCATAACCTTATCGTAGAATTTTAGGTATAATAATAATACTAACAATAATACTACTACTAATAATAATAATATGATTAGTAATAATAATATTAATCTCAATAATAATAATAATAATAATAATAATAATAATAATAATAATAATAATAATAATATAAATAAATAAACATATACAGAGTAATATAGATTATAGAGAGATTGAGTTTGTGAAACGATGAAATGAATTCGATCGAGTTTTAAAGCGAAAACTGGTTCCGGTTACTCCGAAATCGCGAAGGTTTTTGAGGAGTTGGCTCCGCAATCGCGGCATATGGGATCCAGCTCACACTTGTTTAACCACTTCTTGCCGACACTTTTTATATTATTATTATATATAATATATTTAATTTATATAATTAATTATATATTATATTATATTTACGTGTATAGTTAACTTATAATTTTCGTTCCGATGGCTCGTACGTTGTCACTCGACCAATGTCCCGTTTTTGGTTTCTCGAACTCATTTTTGTACGCTTAGAACTAGCGTTTTATGTTTCGTGATGTGTACCTTTAACAAAAATATAGACTTAACATATCACTAACTAAATCATTCAAAGTGTAACATGAATGTTAGAGTGTTTTGTTCATTTGCTTCTGTAAATCGTCATTTCGATATATATACATATATATAAAATAGTATTTTTAAATCAAAACGTTTATATATCAAGGTTAATATTATATTTTATCATTTTGTAAAAAAAAAAAAAAAAAAATATATATATATATATATATATATATATATATATATATATATATATATATACATACATACATACATATTCATTTAGAAATATTAATTTATATATTTTTGAAAAATCTATTTAATAATATTTAGTTTTTCAAATACTAATTATATTTCAAAGTAACATTTTAGATCGTTTACATAATAGGAATTATTATATCGTATAACGTTTTCATTTTAAAACTTTACTAAGTATAGTTCATTTATGTGCTAGCGTTTATTTTAACTTCCTAACGTACTAATTGACATATCTAAATATCAATCGAATCAATAAGCGAGTGTTACAATCGTTTACTTAATTAATTTGAAATAAAATATATCTAATATACATAAACACGTTTTACATACACGTTGCAAGTTATATATTTAACAACCAATATTCCAACTCATGTTAATTAATCAAAGACATTTTAAATAATCAAGTTCTATTATAGCAAAAAATGTTTTCGTACATTTGAAACTAAATCAATTGATTAATATGTAATTTATGAAGGTATTTCGTATGCCCGAGAGACATATTAAATTAACGTGGCCACTATGTTATGATCCAAGTCGGGTCATACCCAATAACAAGCTTACCAACACTTTATATGTATTTATTTTAACGGTTAGATTGTTAAATGAATACGCGACACTTGAACTTTAGAAAATCGATTTTCTAAATTTTGATCACTTGAGATAAATTATTTGGATAATTTATATATGATGTGGATTTAATTATTTATAGGTTTAAATAATTATGGTGTGTTATATTTTATAAAATGGTTTATAAAATAATTACAAGTAACAAATACATGTTTATTTTATACAAGTTTTATAAATAAATACAAGTTTTATAAAATAAATCTTGTTATAAAATATATATGTGGTGTGCAGAATTTTGGTCTCCAAGATGCCACACCCATGCTTGTCTTTGTTTAGTTTAAGACCACACAAGTGCCAAGGTACATGCTTATGTATTTACCAAGGGCTTGACTCAAGAGACACATGCAATACACATCAAACACATAAAAAAAAACTGCAAAAATTCTGCTCAAAAGAGCTGCTACTGCCGTGGGGTTTCTAAGGCACAAAGAGGTTCTTAATTTGTTTTTGCAAGTCTATTTCAAGTGTTAGATAAATCCTAACCAAAGTACAAGGTGTTGGTCACAAGTTTGGGGTATAATCACTTGAGGTTTCATTATTTTGAAGCTCCATTCATCATCAACTCTTGGAGATAGCTGCTGTCCAAATCAGTGAGCTCAAAAGGAAGAGGTTCTTGCTTGGTTGTTTGGCTCATTAAGTGTCTAAATCTTAACTTAAATCAAGGGTGGTTTTGGTGCATCAAAGATTTAGGATTTTACACACTTGTTCATCATCTTCATCATCATTTTAACCTCCTAACTTGGAGAAGGTATAACATCTAAACTCTCTTGTAGTTTGTAAGTATATTAAACAACTTGATCCATGTGGGATTTAACTTTAAATTGGTTAAAGTTTAACAAGTCTAATAAATGGTTATTTACATGCTTCTGCTTTGAATGATTCTTAAAAGGTTTTAAGTATTATGAAACTTGTTAAATCCTAACAATGGTATCTAGAGCCGAAGTTGTTGAAATATGATTCGAGATAGTTATTAAACTCACTATATATTTTGCATTTTATGTACATGCATGATAGTAAAATGCAAAAATTATATGTTTGGGTGGGTTTCCATTTTTGGCCGAATTTTAGCAAGTTCTAAATGGGTTTGGAACTTGAAATTTGGTCATATTTTGTTGTATGTTGAAGTTCACAATCAAGCCTTGACCTTATGTTTGAATGTATGTATGTTTGGTTGATTTAATTCATTCATTTGGTATGTAATATTAATTCATTCATGTAGTTGTAATATTCATGCAATTTGGTTTGTAATATTATTTTTTATGTAATTTATTTTATATTTGGTATGTAAAATAGATTAGGTTGTATTTTCATTTTTTAGAAAAATGTATTAGGATATATTTTTTGTAAAAATGAAGATGCAAGATGAAGACAAGGAAGATGCAAGGTTAAGTGGGAGATTTGAAATCTCCTACTTTGTGTTATTACCCTTAACCGGTAGCATTTGTTTTCGGCTAAACAAATGTCTACCAAAATGGCTTGATTGTGAACATATTGTTTTGCATGCTTGGTTGTTTTATTGTTTGATTATAGATTGTATGTTTGGTTGCTACAAATTAATCACACAAGTTAACAACAAACAAACTAAAATTTAATTGGTTAAATTAGACGTTATTAAACAACATGCAAAATGACAATTTAAATGGTTAAATTGAAATGGCAAAACGACATAATAATTGGTTATTAAAGCATAATAAAATGGTTTATTCCAAAGTAATAAAATTTTCTTTATTACATGACATGAAAAATGGATTTTCAAATAAACCATACACTAAATGCATGTTGGTGTATGGTACTATAGTTTTCTCAAACTACAATTAAAGGAAACTTAAAACCCTTTACACACTAGGTTAACAAGTTTAAACGCCATCCTATTGTATGACACTTAGACGTATTAAGGAACTTATAATGGGATAAAGGTCACCTAACCGTTATGAGCAAACTAATATGATTAAGGTAAATTTCTCACACTTGTGGGATAAAGGTCACCTAACCACTTGTATGTTAAGTTTACATGTCTAAACAAGTAGGACGACTTGATTTGGAAATCATGAACTTAGGGTCACCGAAGCATGATGAACAAATAGGCGTTGATGGGATAATATGTCATGCAAAAGGATTGCATGATCCCATAACTTAGAAGTTGCAAAAGGATTGCAATTGTCATATAATGACTACCTAGCTAAATCAAATGACGGGATAAAGGTCACCTAACCGAAATTTGGTTTACCGTTGGATTCTAAAATTTAATATATATCAATTGGATTTAAAGGGTATTGATTGATAAATTAAAATTAATACTAAAACAACTTTGTTAAATTTTGTAGATGGCCGCCAATAACAACAATATTCCAAACGCATCAATAAACTTTAACAACCTATCGTTGAGGTCAATCCTCAAAAAAGAAAAACTCAACCATACGAACTTCATGGATTGGTTTCGCAATCTAAGAATTGTCCTCAAACTAGAGGATAGGGCGTATGTGTTGGAAGACCCCATTCCCGATCAAACGGACGAGGATGATATGGAAGGCATGGCCTATTGGGAGAAATATTGCACCGATTCGTTGCAAGTTTCTTGCCTCATGCTTGGGACTATGATACCCGAACTCCAAAAGGACTTCGAGCATCATAGTGCATATGACATGATCACACAGTTGAAGGAGATGTTCCTTCAACAAGCTCGTGTTGAGCGCTTTGAAACGGTCCGAGCGCTTCATGCATGTCGGATGGACGACACCCAATCCGTTTCATCTTATGTCCTTAAGATGAAAAGCCTTATTGATCGAGCAAACCGTCTAAATTGCAACGCGTCTAATGAATTAGCCACGGACCTTATCCTTAACTCATTGTCAAAGAGGTTTGACACATTCATGTTAAACTATAACATGAATGGTTGGGATAAAAGCATTGGCGAATTACATGCCATGCTTAAGACAGCCGAAGCGAGCATGGGTAAAAGGGTTTCACCCATGTTTATGATCAATGAAGGCGGGTCCAAAAACAATAACACTTCTAAGCCGAAGGCGGCTAAGAGGAAAGGACCCTCCTACCAAGACAAGGGTAAGGGAAAGGGAAGATGGTTACCCCAACCAACAACAACAAGAAGCAAAAGGTTGCCGGAAAGGCTAACCTCAAGGAAGATCCGTGCTTTGGTTGCGGTGAAATGGGTCACTGGAAACGCAACTGCCCGGTCTACCTCAAGGAGTTGAAAGAAAAGAGGGATGCAGGGCAAACCTCAGGTAATGTATATATGGTATACATTGAGCTTAGTATTACTTCTTCTAATACATGGGTATTAGACACAGGATGTGGAACTCATATTTGCAATACTTTGCAGGGGTTCAAAAGAAGTAATCAAAATGCGGGAACAACAAGTCTCTTCATGGGAAATGGAGCAAGGGTGCAAGTGAAAGCTCAAGGAGACTTTTTTTTAAAGCTTCCAAGTGGTTTGGAGCTTATTTTGAAAAATGTTTTGTATGCACCCGATTTATCCCGAAACATTATTTCTGTATCCCGTTTGAAACAATATGGTTTTAATCTTAATTTCATTAATGATGATATCCATGTTTCTTTAGATAATGTGTTCTATTTTAAGGCTTCGCCTTCGAATGGTATTTATGAATTGGTTCATCATGACACATCATACAATAGCTCAATATACCATGCAAACACCAAGAAACTCAAAAGGCATTTGAGTGATTCCTACTTATGCATTGTCACCTTGGTCACATAAACAAGAATCGAATGCATACACTTCAAAAGAATGGTCTTTTGAAATCAAATGAACTAGACTCGTTTGATGTATGTGAATCTTGTTTACAAGGCAAAATGACTAAAGCACCTTTCAAAGGGACCTATGAAAGGGCTAAAGACTTATTGGGATTAATACATTCGGATGTATGTGGACCCTTTAAGCCCATGACTAGGAAAGGTGAAAGATACTTCGTCACTTTCATTGATGACTTCAGTCGTTTCAGATATGTCTACCTGTTAAGACATAAGGACGAAACTTTTGAAGCATTCAAAGAATATCAAAACGAAGTACAAAATCAACTCAATAAGACAATCAAGGTACTTCGTACCGATAGAGGAGGTGAATATCTAAGCGATGCTTTCCAAGATCATCTTAAAGGTTGTGGGATTATCTCACAACTCACTCCTCCTGGAACACCCCAACTGAATGGAGTTTCCGAAAGGAGGAACTGAACCCTAATGGATATGGTTCGATATATGATGGCTAGAAGCTCGTTACCTCTATCATTTTGGGGTTATTGTCTATGCTCCGCAGCTCATATTTTAAATATGGCCCCAACCAAGAAAGTGGAACGAACACCTCATGAGATGTGGTTTGGAAAACCTCCATCTCTATCATACTTAAAGGTATGGGGATGTGAAGCTTACCCTAAGCGTTACGTCCCTAATAAGTTAAATGCTCTATCCACAAAGTTTAACTTCATAGGATATCCCAAGGATAATATGGGATATTATTTCTATGATCCCACCGAGCAAAATGTATTTGTTGCTCGAAAGGCTGAATTCCTTGAAACTAAGTTCCTAATGGAAGGAAATAGTGAAAGGAAGATAAATCTTGAAGAGGTTCAAGATCAAACAGATGATACACAATTGGTTGACACTAGCACTCAACATGAAAATGTTGAGAATGATCAAATGGATGATCAAAATACACAAGACGTTCGCAGATCTGGTAGGATTAGTAATCCTCCTGAGAGATATGGGTTTCTCATGGATGGTTGCTATGTGATTGATTTAGATGAACCAACAAACTACCAAGATGCTTTATCAAGGATTGATAAAGACAAATGGCAGGAAGCCATGAACGCTGAGATGCAATCCATGTATGACAACCAAGTTTGGGAACTTGTTGCGCAACCTCCTGGCTCTAGGCTAGTTGATTGTAAATGGCTTTTCAAAATGAAAACCGACATACATGGAAACTTGGATACATATAAAGCTAGACTTGTAGCAAAAGGTTTCACTCAAACTCAAGGGGTTGACTATGATGAAACTTTTTCGCCTGTGGCAATGCTAAAGTCTATTAGGATATTACTTGCCATTGCTGCTCATTATGATTATGAAATATGGCAGATGGATGTCAAGACCGCTTTCCTAAATGGACATCTTGAGGAAGATGTCTATATGGTTCAGCCTGAGGGTTTTGTTGATCCGAAATATCCTAAAAAGGTATGCAAGTTAAAGAAGTCAATCTACGGATTGAAACAAGCATCTAGAATGTGGAATCATCGTTTTAATGAGGAGGCCAAGAAATTTGGCTTCATTAAAAATGGTGATGAAGCTTGTGTATACAAGAAAGCTAGTGGGAGCACTATCATGTTCCTTGTACTATATGTGGATGATATATTGTTATTTGGAAATGATATTCCGGCAATGCAAGGTGTTAAAACTTGGCTAAGTAAATGCTTCTCCATTAAGGATCTTGGAGAAGCACAATACGTTTTGGGGATTGGGATTTACAGGAATAGATCCAAGAAATTGATAGGTTTGAATCAAAGTGCATACATTGAAAAGATCTTGAAAAGGTTCAAGATGGACAACTCTAAGAAAGGTTTGGTACCTATTCAAAGAGGAACACCTCTCAGTTCATCTCAGTGTCCTACCATGAAAGATGACCAAGAGAGAATGAAGAAAGTTCTGTACGCATCTGCTATTGGGTCAATCATGTATGCAATGATATGCACTAGACCGGATGTGTCATGCGCTCTTAGCCTGACAAGTAGATACCAGAATAACCCAGGAAACAGTCATTGGATTGCTGTTAAAAGTATATTGAAATACCTTAGAAGGACTAAGGATATGTTTCTTATATACGAGTCTGGTGAGGAGGAACTCGCTGTAAAAGGTTACGTGGACGCAAGTTTCCAAACTGATCGAGATGATTCTCGATCACAATCCGGTTATGTCTTCACGTTAAATGGAGGTGCAGTCTCTTGGAAGAGTTCAAAATAGGATATTGTTGCTTTATCCACTACAGAGTCGGAGTACATCGCCGCATCATTGGCAGCTCAGGAAGCTGCATGGATGAAGAAATTCATCGACGACTTAGGAGTAGTCCCTTCCATTCAGGACCCTCTTGAGATCTTTTTGTGAAAACGAGGGTGCGATTGCTCAAATCAAGGAACCTCGTGCTCACCAAAAGACCCGTCACATTGAGCGGAGATTCAACTACATAAGGGATGAAGTTGAAAAGGGAAAGATATGTATTCGCAAAGTTCACACAGATCTTAATATATCGGATCCTCTCACGAAGCTCTTATATGGATCAAAACATGCAGGACATGTTTGTGCATTATGGCTTCAATATTCTAGTGATTGGTCATAATCTGTTTAAGTATTTTAATGGAACGAAGTCTGTTCAAACTCATTAATATAATTATGGTATTAATTTATTAATATTGAGTCGTGTTCCTATTTTGCATATTTTATCCATGAATAAGTAATTATTCTAAATTCCGTAGTCGATCACATTTGTGGGAACAAGTGTGAGGTTTAGACTATTATGAACTCGGATTGGTATACATTCACGGGATGAATGTGGTGCAAGGTCACAACCAAGGTTCATAGATATTTGTGGGATACAAATATTGGAAGACCCGCCCTCAAGACTTACTAAACGGAGCCTTTGTGGTTGATCACATGTAATCTTGAGTAAAGGCGAATATCATTGTATCCTTTAACCTGAGATACATATTGGGTTCAGATATTTACCAAGTATTGTACCTTGATTCTTTCCTTCGCTATTCTGAAATATGGTAGTTCATAAGGAAGAGCTCAGGTACAATGCAAGGTACATATTTAGGACGTATGTAGTCAAGATGGAATTTGTCCCTCTTATTCGTTGAGAGTCAGATGTCTAAGGCCTGATAAAGTTAAATCTAGAAGAGAGTGATCACTCTGTGTCTCTTGGATTTAACAAGACATCTAGGACGAAAGGAAATAATGAAAGATTCACCTATTCATATTCGAGATGGGAACTCGAAAGGGATGATGTTATTGAATGGCACTAAGTCATAACATATTGGGGGTGATGGACGGTCGTTAGGTGGTATCCATCACTTGCATTAATTTCTTATGTTTCTCGTGCAAGTGGGAGATTGAAGGTATTTCATATGACCGAGAGACATATTAAATTAACATGGCCACTATGTTATGATCCAAGTCGTGTCATACCCAATAACAAGCTTACCAACACTTTATATGTATTTATTTTAACGGTTGGATTGTTAAATGAATACGCGACACTTGAACTTTAGAAAATCGGTTTTCTAAATTTTGATCACTTGAGATAAATTATTTGGATAATTTATATATGATGTGGATTTAATTATTTATAGGTTTAAATAATTATGTTGTGTTATATTTTATAAAATGGTTTATAAAATAATTACAAGTAACAAATACATGTTTATTTTATACAAGTTTTATAAAATAAATACAAGTTTTATCAAAATAAATCTTGTTACAAAATATATACGTGGTGTGTAGAATTTTGGTCTCCAAGATGCCACACCCATGCTTGTCTTTGTTTAGTTTAAGACCACACAAGTGTCAAGGTACATGATGTTTGAGAAGAGGGGTATAAAATACTATTAAATTTTAGCAGAAAATACTATTAAATACGATACAATTTTACACAAGATATTTATTTGTTTATTGAATGGATATACTTAAACCTTGCTACAACACTTATAGGCAGTGTACCTAATCGTACAGTAGTGTAGTTTTTAGTAAGTCCGGTTCGGTCCACAAGGAATCTTTTAAACAAAGCTTAACGCTATATTAGTTTTATTTTATAAAAATACAAATATATATATATATATAAGTAATATTATTATTATAAAGGGGGGGTTTTTACCATTTAATGACCGGTTTTTCGATTTTAAAACTTTAGTCGCAGTTAAAACCAAATGTAAAATATAAATAAAAGACTTAATTTAAAGCGTAAAGTAAATAACGATAATGAAATTGCGAATAATAAAAGTGCGATAAAATAAACTTGCGATAATTAAAAAGTACAATAATTAAAAGTGCAATTAAATACAATAACAATAAAAATGCAATAATTAGAAGTGCAATTAAATATAAAATAAAGGAAATTAAATATGAAATAAAAGAATTATGCTTATTTAAACTTCCGTAATCATGATGTTTGACGTGTTGATTTTAGTTTTATGCCCATGGGTTAATTGTCCTTTGTCCTGGATTATTTAATATGTCCATACGGATTTGTCCATAATAGTCCATCAGTCATAAATACAAAGAGCGAAAGCCTTCGTCAAATTATTCTTATTTTCGAAGTCAAATATTTCAACTAATTGGGGATTCGAATTGTAACAAGGTTTTAATACTTTGTATAATGAATACACCAGGTTATCGACTGCGTGTAAACCAAGGTTTTACTACTTTGTTAACAATTACACAAATTACCCTTGAATGTAATTCACCCCTGTTTCAACAAGTCTATTAACTATTAATCCAGTTCCGTGTCCGGTAAAATGAATAATTATTGGTATTTATAGATATCCCGCCCACCGTACCCAGTCAAGCGCATGTGGTTATATATAAATACGTCGAATTATAAGTTTGTATATTAAATTAACAAGATATTGTTTAGTTAATATAAAACCCATTAATAGCCCATAGTCTAATTTCCACAAAGGTCGTTCTTTTATCCAAACCCCAATTATGGTACAAAGCCCAATTACCCAATTTTAGAAATTAGCCCAACATCATGATTACTTCGTTTTAAATAAGCATAATAATAACTTAGCTACGAGACATTAAATTAAAAAGGTTGAACCTAACTTACAATGATTAAAAATAGCGTAGCGTTACACGGACAGAATTTCGACTTACACCTTTACAACATTCACTAACATACCCTTATTATTAGGAATTAAAATTAAAATTAAAATATAAATATATATATTTTACGTATACATATATAGAGAGATTGAATTTTTTTGGATGGGTTTTGCGATCAAACTGCGTTTGCTTTTATAGGGAATTGAGTCCAGGTGAGCTCCGCGACTCGCGCCCTTTTTGCTCTTCAAACTCCGCGAGTCGCGGAGTTTGTAATTACAGCTCACTCCATTTTGGCTCTTTGTTTACCGACGGTTTATTATATAAATATAATATATATATAATTTACATAATTAATTATATATTATATTATATTATATTTATATACATAGTTAACTTGTAATTTTTAGTCCGTTGCGTCGAGCGTTGAGAGTTGACTCTGGTCCCGGTTCCGGATTTTCGAACGTCCTTGCGTACAATTTAATATCTTGTACTTTGCGTTTTGAATCTTGTACTCTTGTAATTTCGAGACGTTTCTTATCAATAATTGGAACCTCTTTGATTGTATTTTGTACTTTTGAGCTTTTTGGTCGTTTGCGTCTTCAATTCGTCGAATCTGTCTTTTGTCTTCACCTTTTAATATTTAAACGAATATCACTTGTAAATAGAACATTTGCAACTAAAAGCTTGTCTTTCTTGGGGAATAATGCTATGAAATTTATGTTCGTTTTTAGCATTATCAAATATTCCCACACTTGAGCGTTGCTTGTCCTCAAGCAATATAGTCTTGAAATACTAGAATCACTTCTTTATTCTTCACACTTTGTACATCAGTGATTTCTATACGACGGTATAAACAATGGTAGTAACGATATGGTTTACAGTCCCACATGACTATAAAAATTTAGATCCTTTAAGGAAATTGGATCTTTATGAAAACATTTGATCTTTTGAAAATTAAATCTAGTTTTTACCCTAGATAAGTTTTCCGGAAAACCCTTCACCGGTGTTTGCAAATTATTTTTGTGGGTTTGGTGGGTTTCAGATTTGAAAATTTTAGCTCAAAACTTATGGTTTTGTGTCACCCACTTGCTAACCTTGTATTTGGAAAGCAACACGTCCAGTTTACTTGTCCCGTATATTACCTTTCGGTAAACTACCGTTCGGTTGTAAAGGAAAGCGTTGAACAAGCAACTGTTAAGGCAATGTCCCCTGACATGCTTTTAATTATGGTCTATAACGTGTCGGACGCAATTACTATCCTTGGTAGGAGCAATAGTAAAGCTCACCCTTATGATTTTTCGGTCTGGCACAAGGTCCTGTCTTTGACCATGCTATGCAACCACCGTTCTTACAGTTGACACCCGATTTGGTTCAGGTGACCTAATGAATTCCAGGTGAATTCCTAGGATTTTACGTTCAATGGTAATGAACGCATTGAAAATGGGTTTTTAGAAAACAAATCGGTTTGTAATTTTGATCAAAATATTTTCTCGTTCAAGCTCGAGTTTAGATATCATCGAATTCCATGAGTTTGTAATTCTCAATCTTTAAGGTCAATCTTTAGGATTGAGTAATATCAGTCTTAAAAGCTAATTTTTGATCTTTAAGGATATTATCCTTTCTGGGGATCTGATTCATTAGTCTTATCAAGCTAATTTGCACGGTGCCCCCCCCCCCCATTTTACGAGATAAATCCTTCTCATGGTTAGGATAAATCTGACCACTTGGCAACCCTGTTTAATGCTGAGGTCCGTGGATTTCCTGCTGATTTTAGTGATGACTTTTCTAGATTTTTCGTCAACCTACAGCTGGTCTGGACGACAACTTCCTGACCTAAATCAAGAAGCGCGTTTCTTTTTCGGAAGACTTTACTTCCTTTTAATGATGGAATTGATTCATCGTGTAGATCCATCTCTTCTTTTCTTTCATCGGGTAAAACAGTTTAGTTTAGTCCAAAGCAAAAGTATTTTCAGTTATTTGTACAAAAATATGTGACATATGTTTTGAATAACTTGGAGAATTTTCCCACACTTGGCTTTTATTTTTCTTTTTATTGTCCTCTATTCCATTTTAAATGAATTTTAACATTTTGGTTTGTTTCTCAATTTATGTCCTTTCCTAGGTAACAATATTTTCGGTGTTAAAACCTAGTTTTATCGTTCATAAATATGTATAAACAAGATTTTGAGTTCATTTAATTGAAAATTTTGAAAAATTTTACTAGAATTGGGTAGTCAGTATATAAGACTAGGGCTGTTCTTTATTATCAGAGAGCACTAGATTCTAATACAACTACTGCTTTACTAGTATTTTTAATGGTAACCCAGTGTTTAAGATAAAAATTTTAAAATCCGAAAGAATTTAACCCCTTCCCACACTTAAGATCTTGCAATGTCCTCATTTGCAAGAAATCAGTAACAATTTAAATTATTGAGGGTGATTTGTGTGAAAATGATTAAATTTTACCAAAGTTTCCAAACATATTTGTGTTTGCTTGCTGAATGATAAATGGTGCATATCATTTGTTCATTCCGTCTTGTTATTATTTCACATATATTTTGCATCTTGTCGTCAAAATTAGTTGCTTTTGCTGAATTTAATGCCAGTCTTTGAAAATGAGTTGTTTTTACCCTGTTGTGTACATAAGATAAACTGCAAACATATATATATATTTTTGAAGTTTGGTATATTACCCCACATTCAAAAATTATTAAAATCTAATAATAAAATTTAGAAAATTATAAAAACTATTACAATATTAACATAAGTATTAAACGTATCAACATTACAAATTACAAAATAAATAAAACTAAGTAGACTAGGGATGATACTGATACCAGTAGGGGTTCCATGCATAACCATAGGTGCTATAAAATGCTTCGGCTGGGTTATACGTAGGATACGATGGTTGGAGATCTATAGACCAGGGAGGGAATATGGGCGATGGAGTAGGAATATAGTTTCTACCTATATGTTGGCAATAAGCTATGATTTGGTTTTGATGAACTTGCTAATCTTCAAATGCTCTATGTCTAGCATTTTCATACTCTTGTGAAGCTATAAACCTTTGCATTTCTGCCATTTCATTTCCCCCTCCTACATTACCTTGCTGTTGGTTTCTCTCAACCTGTAGATGTCTACCATTATATCGTACTGCGGCGTTATTTCGCCTCTTCAAAACTTTCGCACCATGATATACATTTAAACCTATTGTATCTCGGGGTTCTGGTTCTTCGATTAGTAATCCCCTCCGACTTACATCCACACCGAGATATTCAGCAATCAAAGTAATAAATATACCACCTCCTATTATGCTATGCGGTCTCATCCCCCTAACCATAGCTGATAAATAATAACCCACACAATAAGGTATACTTACAGCGCTTTGTGGGTCTCGAATACACATATGGTAAAACAAATCCTGTTCATTTACCTTTTCCTTATTCTTACCTCTTTGTGTAATCGAATTAGCTAAAAACCTATGAATTACTCTTAATTCAGCTCTATCTATATCCAAATAAGAGTAATTTCCCCCTTTGAATCGGTGATGGCTAGTCATTTGACTCCATACACCATGCGTATCAAAATTTTCGTCTATCTTCCTACCGTTCAATATCAACCCTCTACAATCGGCAGATGCTAACTCCTCAGGCGTATATATACGTAAAGCCTGAGCCATGTCTAGTAAAGACATGTGGCGCATCGAACCTCCGAACAAAAATCTAATAAAAGATCGATCGGTTAAACTAGCTACCCGATCATTTAATTCTATACTACACAACAATTCTTCACACCATACTTTATATACAGGTCTACGCATGTTGAATAACCGTACCCAATCGTTAAAAGTAGAATTACCATACCTCTGTGCAAGTAATTCCCTAATTGGCCCGGCTAATTCTACAGCTTCTAATGGTCCCCATTCTATGACCCTAGGTACTTCAACAACTTTAGAATGAAGAGTATGCAAACCCCTTTGGTATTTTGGATAATCTATCCAAAGTCTGTCAAATCTCAGGTTCGGGTGCAAATCTTCCAAGTGCATATCAGAAAATGTCATGACTGGATGAGGTATATCTTGTTTGTAGTAGTTATCCACCTCCTATTGTTCCGCATTCTCAGCAGGAGCATTGCGAGCTTGGGATGAAGATTCACCCCTTTCAGTCTGCAAAACACATCAAACACAATTTTTGTGCATCCAAATATGCATTAGTGTCAGCAAAATCATCAATCAAAATAATTACAATGACATGATCAATTTATATCAAACTTAAGCTCATTTTCATATTTTCATCAAATCTACACTTTTTTAAATAAGCATATACGAAAATGTTCGCCAAGTTCATAAGCATTCAACTCAAATAACATATCAAAATAATCATTACTAGCAATTAAACAAGTTTCAAATAGCATTATCTCTCAAAAATCAAGTTCATGAATTTTAGACTTGAAAAAGTCCACTTTAATTCTCAAAATCATGTTTAGGCTCAAAGTTTGGATCATTTAACTACCTAAACATGTTACACTACTTAATTTAGCAACAATTCATGACAAAAATCGGCCATAACCTGTTTATATCAAAAAGCCCCAAATTTGCTCAAGAACACAAACCCTAGATTACTCAAAATTTGAAGTTTAAGGCTTCTAATCATGTTAAATAGCATCAATCTAGGTTATACAAGCATAATACATAAACAATTTAAGCATAATTACACTAAAAAGCATCAAAATCAAATTGGGTATAAAATTGCTCAAGAACACCAATTTTCGGATTAAATGGTGTTTAGGTGTAGAAATTTACCGTTTTTCTTAAGTAATTCCTTGATAGCATCCTTCTCAACATGATTTTAGTAAAAGATTTGATGATTAACGGTCAAAAACTGTGAATTTGGGAGTGTTTTTTTCGGGTTTTTTCGGGTTATTTTCGCAGTATTTTTGTGTTGTGGTGTGCAAATGAGCTGCTCTTTGGGTTTTTATTTTTTTCTGGGTTTTGGTCCCTCCGCGAGTCGCGGTGTCTGACCCTTCAAACTCCGCGAGTCGCGGAGTTTGTATTTTTTATTTTTTTTATATCTTATACTAATTAAAACAATTAAGTAATTAATTTTAAAATTTTGTTTCCCTTGTTATTAATGACGAGGTCGTTTCGGATCGATGTGCTAGTCCGTCCTTCAACAAAATTTTAAAATTTGTCTTTTTGTAGCGATTGTTTTAAAAGCTAAGATTTTTGATTTTTTTAATGTTTTTGGCATACTTTAATTCAATAAGATTAAAAATAATGATAATAAAAGTTCCCGTCCCTCCCTCGGGTAAAGCAATTTCGGTTCAAATGACCTAGTCTTCAACTTACGACGAATTTTAAAAATCATATTTTTAACTTAATGAGATAAAGTAAATTTTTGTTTTTAAATTCTCACAACTTAAATATAAAATTCAAAATTAATATTAAAAATTCACACCAAACTTAAAATTTAAAATGCATAAAAATAAAATTCATATTTTAAAAACATGGTAAAAATAAAATTAAAAATCTTTTTGCCTTTTGTCCCACTTTAATCAATCAAATATTATCAAAAATATGCGCCCCTCTTTTCGGTAAAGTAATTTCGGTTCCAAGACCTAATTTAACTCATGACGAATTTTTGAAATATTTTGGGTTGATTGATTAAAGATATTTATACCTTAAGAATAAACGTTAAATTTCGCAGTGATGTAATAAATTTTTGTATGATATCAATAATTTCGGTCGCCAAACCTAATTTTATTCAATACCAATTTAATACTTTATAGCGAACAAATTAGCGTTTATTATCAAAAGGTTAAAAAAAAAAAAAAAAAAAAAAAAAAAAAAAAAAAAACTGTATAGACTTACATGTGAGATAGTATTCTTAGTTATATGATCTATCCCATTCATAAGATAGTCGGTTTAATTGGTTTTCCATGGCTACATAGGCGTAACCTCGAGCATTCAGTGTTTTTTCTTCTAAATATATGAACGGTCCATCTCTGCATAAAGTAACAAATTCGGTGTTTGAATAGGTTTGATTATTTGAACATTTACCTCCATGTGACCATTTTCCGCATTTGTGACATCTTTCTAGGTGTCGTGCTCTTCTTTTCGCTGCGGATTTTGATTTTCCTTTACCAAATTGTGACTTATTATCTTCGCATCTGGATTCTTTTCTTACTCCGTCCAATCTTTCTCTGATTACTGATACTATTTCACTCGGAAGTGTGTTATTATTACGTTTAGTGATCAAAGCGTGTAGCATTAGACCATGGTTTAGTTCACAGGCAGTCTTCATTTCGTAAAAACCTAAAAAAATAAAAATTCAGAATGGGGGGAGAAGACTAGTTCTTTAGGGTCTGCTAGGGAAAGACCATTCGAGTTCCATTTTCGAGAACTACACGAAAACAGAAAATCTAACTCTAACAGAAATACATAAACCCCCTATACTTAGTTGAAATTGTGAACTGTTAAAAATGGGTTCATCTAATTTCGTATCATCAACGGCATTCTTTGTGATTGGATCATCATTAAGTGTTTCTTCATCTTCCCTACACTTATGCATTTTTATTGGTCTAACAGTTTTAGTTTGTGGAGATCTAAACTTTAAGTTCATAAAGGTGATCGATGTATCACCATCCCTAAGTGTCATTCTACCTTCTCTTACATCAATGAATGCCTCGGTGGTTGCTAAAAATGGGCGACCTAGAATTAGAGGAATATCAAGGTTTTTCTCCATATTAATCACTATGAAGTTTGCAACTAAGGTCAAACTTCCCACGTTAACAAGTAAATTATTTGCTATTCCAACCGGGTGTTTAATGGTTTGGTCAAATGATTGAACACCTATTTTGGTTGGTTTTAATTTACCCATGCCTAATCTTTTGTATAAGGAAAGAGGCATAATATTTGCACTTGCTCCTAAATCTGCGAGTCCATTATATACAGCACCATCATTAAGTAAGCAAGAAATGATAAATTCACCCGGGTCTCCTGCTTTAATAAGTCGAGTTGGTTTGTAAACCTTTTTCGGGTGTTCTTTCCTTGGTTCTTTCACTTCTATTTGAATTTCTTGTTCACATTTTTCTTCGTTTCTTGGAATGGGAGGTTTGTATAAGAATTCTTCTTCATCACTCAAATTTGAATCCTCCTTATATTCTAATTTTGATTTTTCATATGTTGTTGATAACATATTTATGTTTTCATTTTGAAGGTTTTCTTTGGTGGTGAAATTATGATTAACTTCATTGTCAACTTCCATCGGACCATGTATGTAATGTTTAACTCTGTGACCATTAACTTTAAATTCAATCCCATTTGAATTTATTAATTCTATCGTTCCGTATGAGAAAATTCTTTTGACTATGAATGGTCCAAACCATCTTGATTTCAATTTTCCAGGAAATAGCTTGAATCGTGAATTGAAAAGAAGAACTCTGTCTCCTTCTTTAAATTCTTTTGAACTTCTGATTCTTTTATCATGCCATTTCTTCGTTCTTTCTTTATAGATTAACGAATTTTCGTATGCGTCATGTCTTAATTCTTCTAATTCGTTTAGTTGACTTAATCGTAGACGTCCAGCTTCATGTATATCAAGATTACATGTCTTCAAAGCCCAAAATGCTTTATGTTCAATTTCTACTGGAAGATGACATGCTTTTCCATAAACAAGTCTAAAAGGTGTGGTTCCAATTGGAGTTTTGTAGGCTATTCTAAAAGCCCAGAGTGCATCCTCCAATTTAATGGACCATTCCTTCGGATTTGATCCTACGGTTTTCTCTAGAATACGTTTTAAAGCTCGGTTGGTATTTTCAACTTGTCCACTTGTTTGCGGATGATATGCGGTGGAGATTTTATGAGTTACTCCATATCTTTTAAGAACTTTCTCAAGTTGATTATTACATAAATGAGTTCCCCGATCACTTATTAAAGCTTTCGGTGTTCCAAACCTTGCAAAAAGACGTTTTAAAAAGTTTACTACAACTCGTGCATCGTTAGTTGGGAGAGCTTGTGCTTCTGCCCATTTAGATACATAATCAATGGCTACGAGAATATAGAGATTATTATGAGATTTTGGAAATGGACCCATAAAGTCAATACCCCAAATGTCAAATACTTCACATACTTGAATGACATTTTGTGGCATTTTATCACGTTGACTTATTTTTCCGGCCCTTTGACAAGCATCACAGGATTTGCAAAGAAGGTGTGCGTCTTTGTAAATTGTAGGCCAATAGAATCCAGCTTCATAAACTTTTCTTGCTGTTAGTTGAGGCCCATAATGCCCTCCTGTTGGTCCTGTGTGACAATGGTTTAAAATTTTACTAGCTTCATCTCCGAATACACATCGGCGTATTATTCCATCTGGACAACTTTTAAACAGATGTGGATCTTCCCAGAAATAGTGTTTTATATCACTGAAGAATTTCTTTCGTTTTTGGTACGATAATCCTTTTTCAAGGAATCTACATACTAAGTAGTTTGCATAGTCTGCAAACCATGGTATTTCATTATAATCTATCTTTAATAGATATTCATCAGGAAAGTTGTCTTGTATGGCTGATTCATTTAGAACTTCTAATTCGGGATTTTCAAGACGAGAAAGATGATCAGCGGCGAGATTTTCTGCTCCTTTTTTATCTCGGATTTCAATATCAAACTCTTGTAAGAGTAAGATCCAACGGATTAATCTTGGTTTGGCATCTTGTTTCGAAAATAGGTATCTAAGAGCAGAATGGTCGGTATAGACCACCGTTTTAGCTAGAACGAGATATGAACGAAATTTGTCAAAAGCAAAGACAATAGCAAGGAGTTCTTTTTCAGTAGTTATGTAATTCGTTTGTGCTCCTTGTAACGTCTTACTAGCATAATGTATAGGTTGAAATCGTTTTTCAATCCTTTGTCCTAAAACGGCTCCCATTGCAAAATCACTTGCATCGCACATTAATTCAAATGGTAGATTCCAATTTGGTGTTATCATGATCGGCGCATTAGTGAGTTTCTCTTTAAGAATATTAAAAGATTTGATACATTCAACTGAAAAGATGAATGGAGCATCCTTTTCTAGGAGTTTATTCATAGGAGTGGCAATTTTAGAAAAATCTTTTATGAAACGTCGGTAAAAACCGGCATGCCCTAGAAAACTCCTAACTCCTCTAACATTGGTGGGATGTGAAAGTTTAGCAATTACATCTACTTTAGCTCTATCCTCTTCAATTCCTTCTTTTGAAATTTTATGTCCAAGAACGATGCCTTCTCTAACCATGAAATGGCATTTCTCCCAATTAAGTACTAGATTTGATTGTTCGCATCTAATAAGCATTCGTTCCAGATTAACTAGACATGATTCAAATGTATCACCGAAGACTGAAAAGTCATCCATGAAAACTTCCATGCATTCTTCTATCATGTCATGAAAAATCGCCATCATACACCTTTAAAAGGTTGCAGGGGCGTTGCAAAGTCCAAATGGCATGCGTTTGTAAGCAAAAGTACCATAAGGGCACGTGAATGTGGTTTTCTCTTGATCTTCGGGTGCTATTGGAATTTGAAAATATCCGGAAAATCCATCTAGAAAACAATAGTAACTGTTTCCGGCTAATCTTTCCAACATTTGATCAATGAAAGGTAAGGGAAAGTGATCATTTCTGGTGGCGTCATTTAATTTTCTATAATCAATACACACACGTCATCCTGTTACAGTCCTTGTAGGAATAAGCTCATTTTTTTCATTTGTAATGACAGTCATGCCACCCTTCTTAGGTACGCATTGAACTGGGCTTACCCATGGACTATCAGAAATTGGATAAATTAGACCTGCATCTAGTAGTTTAATAATTTCTTTTTTAACTACATCTTGCATATTAGGATTTAGTCTTCGTTGGCGTTGCACATACGTTTTATGACCTTCTTCCATAAGGATTTTATGTGTGCAATACGAAGGATTTATTCCTTTAATATCATGAATCTTCCATGCAATGGCTGGTTTATGAGCTTTCAACACAGAAATGAGTTATGATTTCTCATTTTCAGTAAGAGAAGACGATATTATTACTGGTAATTTAGATTCACCATGTAAATAAGCGTATTCCAAATGGTTTGGAAGTGGCTTTAACTCTAATTTCGGAGGTTCTTCTATCGATGATTTATATCGATATATGTCTTCTTCTTTTAGCATTTGAATTTCTTCTGTTGTTGGTTCATAAACATTAGCTATAAGTGTAGCTAACATTTCAGCTTCATCAATTTGTTCAGTTCCTTCTCCTAAAGAACATTCTCCTGTTCCTTGTAATTCTGGAAATTCTTCTAACAATTCTGCATGTGCATCTATAGTTTGAATATAATAACATGTATCATCTGTAGATTGTGGTTGTTGCATTGCTCTATCAACTGAAAAAGGTAACACTCTCATCCTCTATACTTAGGGTCAATTTCTTACCGAACACGTCTATCATTGCTTTAGCCGTGTTTAAGAATGGTCTTCCTAATATGAGAGGAACTTGAGAATCTTCTTCCATGTCCAGAACAACAAAATCTACTGGAAATACTAAAGTACCAACTTTAACTAGCATATTCTCCATTATCCCTCTAGGATATTTTATTGATCTATCGGCTAGTTTTATGCTTATTCTTGTTGGTTTCAATTCTCCAAGGTCTAGTTTAGCGTATAGTGAATACGGCATTAGATTTATACTAGCACCTAAGTCTGCCAATGCTTCTATTGAACTAAGACTACCCAGAAAACATGGAATTGTGAAACTTCCTGGATCAGATAATTTTTCTGGTATCTTATTCAACAGCACTGCTGAACAATTAGCGTTCATAGTAACAGCCGAGAGTTCTTCCATTTCTTTCTATTTGAGATCAGATCTTTCAAGAATTTAGCATATCTAGGCATTCCTGAAATTACATCAATGAAAGGAAGATTTACATTTATCTGTTTAAACATATCCAAGAATTTGGATTGCTCGGCTTCAAGTTTCTCTTTCTTCATTTTACTCGAGTAAGGAAGTGGTGGTTGGTATGGTTTAACATAAGGTTTATCCTTAACTGTGTTATCTTCATTAACCTTCTCAACTACCGGTTCTTTTTCCTTATCTTGATCAGGTTGTGGTTCTTGTGGAGTAGGAATAGCTTCATCAGAAGTTACAGGTATTTCAGGTGGTTTAAGTGTTGTACCACTTCTTGTGGTAATGGCTTTAGCTGTTTCATTCCGGGGGTTAGCATTTGTATCACTAGGTAGACTTCCCGGTTTTCTTTCACCTATTAACCTTGCTAGGTTACTTACTTCTTGTTCCAGGTTTTGAATAGAAGCTTGTTGATTTCTAAATGCTTGAGCATTTTGTTCATTAGTTTATTTTTGAGATGTGAAAAACTGCGTTTGAGTTTCAACTAGCTTCGTCATCATATCTTCTAAATTCGGATTTTTATCATCGGGTTGTGGTGGTTTATTTTGAAAATTAGGTCTTTGCTGATTGTAAGTATTGTTGGACACTTGTTGATTGCTAGGACCTTGTTGGTTGTTGTATGGAATATTTCTGTTATAATTCTGGTTTTGATTGTAAATCGGTCTTGGCGGTTGATAATTATTCTGATAATTATTTCCAGGCCTTTGGTTTATGTATGAAATATTCTCTCTTTGTTCCATTGTTAATTCAATACTGAGACAATCTTTTGTCAAATGTGGTCCTCCACACTGCTCACAACTAATTCGTATTGAGTGAATATGCTTAGTCATCTTTTCCATTCGTCTCTCGACAGCATCTATCTTTGCGGAAATGGAATCTAAGTCATGGCTAGAATCGGCTCTAGCTGCTTTAGATGATCTAACGATATCTTTTTCTTGGTGCCACTCATGTGAGTGGGAAGCAGTGTTATCAATAATTTTGTAAGCATCAGTTTCTGTTTTCTTCATAATAGAACCACCAGCTGCTATATCTATGTCTTTCCTTGTAGTGATGTCGCATCCTTGGTAGAATATTTTTACTATTTGACAGGTGTCTAAACCATGTTGCGGACATCCTCTTAACAACTTTTCAAATCTAGTCCACGCCTCATATAGAGTTTCATTCGGTTTCTATGTGAACGTAACAATTTCTCCTTGAAGTCTTACGGCTTTAGATGCAGGAAAGAATTGTTTAAGAAATTTTTCAACTAAAACGTCCCATGTATCAATCGCCCCTTCAGGTAACGATTCCAACCAATCTTTGGCTTCTCCCTTTAAAGTCCAGGGAAATAACATGAGATATATCTGTTCATCCTCCACTTCTCTTATTTTAAATAGTGTGCAGATCCTATTAAAGGTACGAAGATGTTCATTTGGATCTTCCTTCGGTGCACCACTAAATTGGCATTGATTAGTCACCATGTGTAAAATTTGTCCTTTGATTTCATAATCTGGCGCATTAATGTCTGGATGAGTAATTGCGTGACCTTGACCAGTGCGTTTAGCTCTCATTCGGTCTTCCATACTTAAAGGTTCCAGATTCTCCATAATTGAATTTGTTGAATCGGAATCACTAGAGGATTCTGATTTAATGGTTCGTTCCTCAACAATCTCTGTTTGAATGATTGGTGGTTCTGGAGGAAAGTTTAGTGGTTCAGGATCTATGAATCGTCCCTGAATATTCTCCGGATTCTCAATTGTGAGGTCGGGTTCAAAAAATGGATTATCGGAAATTTGAACTGGAGTACTTGGTCGACTGGATGACGATTCTAAAGAAAAATCAACGGCGGTAATATTTGCTAAATGTCTTGATCTAGTTACAGGTGGTGAACGTACAAAAGGTGGTGAACGTCTTGCTCGGTGCATTCACTGAATATCTTATTAGTTTTTAAAAAGGAAAGAAAAATTATATAAGTTATCCAATCAATAGACTTTTCTGATTTTGCTCACGTTTCGAATAGCCAAAAGATGCAGCAGAGGGGCAGGATTCGTTTGGTCTCAATATAATTGAGGTCTGTTTGGCTCCAATAACCCGGTCCACGTACAAATCCAACTATTACTACGAACCAGAAAATTTTGATGTCTATCAATTTAACCACTTAAAATAAATTTTCGTAATTTTAAAAAATTTAGATAAGAAGTAGAAAAAATTCTAAGTCCTAAAAACTAGAATGACGAGAAATAAGAAAGAAAAAGAGCGCGTCGAAAAAGAAAAAGAAAAGTAAAAATAAGAAAGAAAAAGAGTGACTTATAGAACTTAAAAACACTAGACTAACCCAACCTTATTACTATCACTAACTTAAAATTATAATCGCAAATTGAGATTACTAATTGGAATGATAATTGATACATAGTAAAAAGGTGTCTAAAAATATTAAAGCTTACAAGTAAAACTATATCCCAAATGGAAATAACTTAAAAAGGTACTAAAACTTAAAAAGGCGTCGCAAAATTCTAAAGTACATAAATCTTAGTCTAAAGAAAAAGCACTTAAGGGATTTTACGGCAAAGCCTAAAAATCTAGAACTAAAAATAACTATGGCAAAAACTATGTATTAAAACTAAATACGAGCGAAAAATACAAAAAATTACGCTACAACAATTAAAAAGGGACAAAATATTAAAAATATACAAAAAGTTTTTAAAAATTACAAAAAAATATTATTTTTATATTATTTATTTTATTAAACTATTAATTTTTATATATAATAAAACTAATTAAAATTTAAAATACAATTTAATTTAAAAACTTAAACTAATTATAATAATAATTAAGTAATTAGGGTTTATTAATAATAAATAAATAATAATAAAATCCGTAATTAATGCGAAATTAGGGTTCTGTCACGTTTGTCAGGGAGGCTCCGCGAGTTGCGGTATTTTCTTCCTCAAACTCCGCGAGTCGCGGGGTTCCAAAATTCAAATGACAGGTTGATTAAAATTCGACGCGTTTTTTTTTCTTTTCTGTTTTATATTTTCTGTTTAAATAAAATTATTTATTTAATAAAAACTTATATTTAAAAACTAAAATAAAAATAGAAATAAAAATCTTAAAACTAGATTAAATAAACACAAAATATTTAAATAAAACTTATATTTTTATAAAATAAAAATAAAGAAACTTTATAAAACTTAAATATTTAATAAATTCTTAAATATATTTATATTTTTGTTTTTCTTTTCTATGTTTTCGAATATTTAAAACGTATTTTTACAAAAACGTATTTTTATAAAAGTAAACTAAAAATAAAAATCTTTTTTTTTAAATATTTAGCGTTGCGCTTTCGGCGTTTAAGGTTCCCCGGCAGTGGCGCATAAAATACTTGATGTTTGAGCAGAGGGGTATAAAATACTATTAAATTTTAGCAGAAAATACTATTAAATACGATACAATTTTACACAAGATATTTATTTATTTATTGAATGGATATACTTAAACCTTGCTACAACACTTATAGGCAGTGTACCTAATCGTACAGTAGTGTAGTTTTTAGTAAGGCCGGTTCGGTCTACAGGGAATCTTTTAAACAAAGCTTAACGCTATATTAGTTTTATTTTATAAAAATACAAATATATATATAAGTAATATTATTATTATAAAGGGGGGTTTTTACCGTTTAATGACCGGTTTGTCGATTTTAAAACTTTAGTCGCAGTTAAAACCAAATGTAAAATATAAATAAAAGACTTAATTTAAAGCGTAAAGTAAATAACGATAATGAAATTGCGAATAATAAAAGTGCAATAAAATAAACTTGCGATAATTAAAAAGTACGATAATTAAAAGTGCAATTAAATACAATAACAATAAAAATGCGATAATTAGAAGTGCAATTAAATATAAAATAAAGGAAATTAAATTTGAAATAAAAGAATTATGCTTATTTAAACTTCCGTAATCATGATGTTTGACGTGTTGATTTTAGTTTTATGTCCATGGGTTAATTGTCCTTTGTCCTGGATTATTTAATATGTCCATACGGATTTGTCCATAATAGTCCATCAGTCATAAATACAAAGAGCGAAAGCCTTCGTCAAATTATTCTTATTCCCGAAGTCAAATATTTCAACTAATTGGGGATTCGAATTGTAACAAGGTATTAATACTTTGTTTAATGAATACACCAGGTTATCGACTGCGTGTAAACCAAGGTTTTACTACTTTGTTAACAATTACACCAATTACCCTTGAATGTAATTCACCCCTGTTTCAACAAGTCTATTAACTATTAATCCAGTTCCGTGTCCGGTAAAATGAATAATTATTGGTATTTATAGATATCCCACCCACCGTACCCAGTCAAGCATATGTGGTTATATATAAATACGTCGAATTATAAGTTTGTATATTAAATTAACAAGGTATTGTTTAGTTAATATAAAACCCATTAATAGCCCATAGTCTAATTTCCACAAGTGTCGTTCTTTTATCCAAACCCCAATTATGGTACAAAGCCCAATTACCCAATTTTAGAAATTAGCCCAACATCATGATTACTTCGTTTTAAATAAGCATAATAATAACTTAGCTACGAGACATTAAATTAAAAAGGTTGACATAACTTACAATGATTAAAAATAGCGTAGCGTTACACGGACAGAATTTTGACTTACACCTTTACAACATTCGCTAACATACCCTTATTATTAGGAATTAAAATTAAAATTAAAATTAAAATATAAATATATATATTTTACGTATACATATATAGAGAGATTGAATTTTTTGGATGGTTTTTGCGATCAAACTGCGTTTGCTTTTATAGGGAATTGAGTCCAGGTGAGCTCCGCGACTCGCGCCCTTTTTGCTCTTCAAACTCCGCGAGTCGCGGAGTTTGTAATTACAGCTCACTCCATTTTGGCTCTTTGTTTACCGACGGTTTATTATATAAATATAATATATATATATATAATTTATATAATTAATTATATATTATATTATATTTATATACATAGTTAACTTGTAATTTTTAGTCCGTTGCGTCGAGCGTTGAGAGTTGACTCTAGTCCCGATTCCGGATTTTCGAACGTCCTTGCGTACAATTTAATATCTTGTACTTTGCGTTTTGAATCTTGTACTCTTGTAATTTCGAGACGTTTCTTATCAATAATTGGAACCTCTTTGATTGTATTTTGTACTTTTGAGCTTTTTGGTCGTTTGCGTCTTCAATTCGTCGAATCTGTCTTTTGTCTTCACCTTTTAATATTTAAACGAATATCACTTGTAAATAGAACATTTGCAACTAAAAGCTTGTCTTTCTTGGGGAATAATGCTATGAAATTTATGTTCGTTTTTAGCATTATCAGTACATGCTTATGTATTTACCAAGGGCTTGACTCAAGAGACACATGCAATACACATCAAACACATAAAAAAAAACTGCAAAAATTCTGCTCAAAAGAGCTGCTACTGCCGTGGGGTTTCTAAGGCACAAAGAGGTTCTTAATTTTTTTTTGCAAGTCTCTTTCAAGTGTTAGATAAATCATAACCAAAGTACAAGGTGTTGGTCACAAGTTTGGGGTATAATCACTTGAGGTTTCATTGTTTTGAAGCTCCATTCATCATCAACTCTTGGAGATAGCTGCTGTCCAAATCAGTGAGCTCAAAAGGTAGAGGTTCTTGCTTGGTTGTTTGGCTCATTAAGTGTCTAAATCTTAACTTAAATCAAGGGTGGTTTTGGTGCATCAAAGGTTTAGGATTTTACACACTTGTTTATCATCTTCATCATCATTTTAACCTCCTAACTTGGAGAAGGTATAACATCTAAACTCTCTTGTAGTTTGTAAGTATATTAAACAACTTGATCCTTGTGGGATTTAACTTTAAATTGGTTAAAGTTTAACAAGTCTAATAAATGGTTATTTACATGCTTCTGCTTTGAATGATTCTTAAAAGGTTTTAAGTATTATGAAACTTGTTAAATCCCAACAATTTAGTCTTCCACTAACGTTTGTCTAATTCTCGTTATTTGCCCTTTGTTTTCATATGTAGATCACTTTACCAATTATTCCGAATACCGTTAAAAAGGAAAGGTTTCCTAAATCAAAGTGGACCTCTCAACAGAAACTCGTAATCATACAATGTATCTGATAAATCAATCATTTGATATTATCTTCTAATTCCATCGATAAACATATTGAAACAAATATGTTCATGTAAAGTATTTTACGTCTAATACTTTGTTAATATTCTCAAGTTATAATATATATATATATATATATATATATATATATATATATATATATATATGTAATCATATCCATTTATATAACGGTTCGTGATGAAATGTCCCGTTCATATTGATTATAAACGTTCCATATTAATTGATTTCGTTGCGAGGTTTTGGCCTCTATATGAGACATTTTTCAAAGGCTGCATTCGATTTTAAAACAAACCATAACTTTTAAAATATTACGACAATTATCAAATAATGATAATCTAAAATATAGCATTTTCACACGACCATTACATAATGGTTTACAATAATATTACACATTAATATATGCCTTCGAATGCAGTTTTTAAACAATATTATACAAGCATGGACTCCAAATCTTGTCCTTAATTTAGTATGCAACAGCGGAAGCTCTTAACAATCACCTGAGAATAAACATGCTTAAAACGTCAACAAAAAATGTTGGTGAGTTATAGGTTTAACCTATATATTTATCAAATTGTAATAATAGACCATAAGATTTCATTTCTTATAAATACACATCTCGTATCAGGCATTTTTCAAACTGCATAGAGATAAAAATCATTCATATGGTGAACACCTGGTAATCGACCTTAACAAGATGCATATAGAATATCCCCATCATTCCGGGACTCCCTTCGGACATGATAAATTCGAAGTACTAAAGCATCCGGTACTTTGGATGAGGCTTGTTGGGCCCAATAGATCTATCTTTAGGATTCGCGTCAATTAGGGTGTCTGTTCCCTAATTCTTAAATTACCAGACTAAAAAGGGGCATATTCGGTTTAATAATTCAACCATAGAATGTAGTTTCACGTACTTGTGTCTATTTTGTAAAACATTTATAAAACTGCATGTATTCTCATCCCAAAAATATTAGATTTAAAAAGTGGGACTATAACTCACTTTCACAGATTTTTACTTTGTCGGAAAGTAAGACTTGGCCACTGGTCGATTCACGAACCTATAACAAATATATACATATATATCAAAGTATGATCGAAATATATTCACAACATTTTTTATTACGTTTTTATGATTTAAGTTTGTTAAGTTAGCAGTCCTCGTTAGTAACCTACAACTAGTTGTCCACAGTTAGATGTATAGAAATAAATCAATATATATATCTTGAATCAATCCACGACCCAATGTATACTCGTCTCAGGCTAGATCACAACTCAAAGTATATATATTTTTGGAATCAACCTCAACCCTGTATAGCTAACTCAAACATTACTGCATATAGAGTGTCTATGGTTGTTCCAAATAATATATATAGATGGGTCGATATGATATGTCAAAATATTGTATACGTGTCTATGGTATCCCAAGATTATAATATGAATAATACAATATAAATTAGTTAGGATATGTTTAGTCTAGATTTGTTACAAAATTTTCGTAGCTAAAACTAGCAAATTTATCCAATTTTGTTTTACCCGTCATTTCTTCGTTTCAAATCCGTTTTGAGTGATTCAAGTTGCTATGGTTTCATAATGAACTGAAATTTATGAAACTAAACAGAAAAAGTATAAGTTTATAGTCGAAAATACAGGTTACAAATCATTTTTAAAGAGGTAGTCATTTCCGTCGAAAGAACGACATCTTGATGACCATTTTGAAAAATATACTTCCACTTTGAGTTTAACCATGATTTTTGGATATAGTTTCTTGTTCATAAGAAAAATCATTTTACCAGAAGAACTACTTTTAAATCAAAGTTTATCATAGTTTTTAATTATCAAACCCAAAACAGCCCGCGGTGTTACTACAACGGCGTATGTCCGGTTTTACGGTATTTTTCGCGTTTCCAGGTTTTAAATCATTAATTTAGCATATCATATAGATATAGAATATGTGTTTAGTTGATTTTAAAAGTCAAGTTAGAAAGATTAACTTTATTTTCGAACAAGTTTAGAATTAACTAAACTATGTTTTAGTGATTACAAGTTTAAATCTTCGAATAAGATAGTTATATATATATGAATCGAATGATGTTATGAATATCATTAATACCTCAAGTTTAGTAGGTAAACCTACTGGAAGTAACAAAATTTGATCTAGCTTCAAAGGATTCTTGGATGGCTTGAAAGTTCTTGAAGTAGAATCATGACACGAAAACAAGTTCAAGTAAGATTTCCACTCGAAATAAGATAGTTATAGTTATAGAAATTGAATCAAAGTTTGAATATGAGTATTACCTTTTATTAGAAAGATATCTTACTGTAAATAAGAAAGATTTCTTGAGCTTAGATGATTACTTGGATTGGATTAGAAAGCTTGGAAGTAATCTTGCAAACTTGATAGTATTCTTGATTTTATGAAACTAGAACTTATAGAATTTATGAAGAACACTTAGAACTTGAAGATAGAACTTGAGAGAGATCAATTAGATGAAGAAAATTGAAGAATGAAAGTGTTTGTAGGTGTTTTTGGTCGTTGGTATGTAGATTAGATATAAAGGATGTGTAAGTTTGTTTTCATGTAAATAATTCATGAATGATTTCTAATATTTTTTGTAATTTTATGAGATATTTCATGCTAGTTGCCAAATGATGGTTCCCACATGTTTAATGACTCACATGGGCTACTAAGGAGCTGATGATTGAGTGTATATACCAATAGTATATACATCTTAGAAGCTGTGTATTGTACGAGTACGAATAAGGGTACATACAAGTAGAATTGTTGATGAAAATGAATGAGGATGTAATTGTAAGCATTTTTATTAAGTAGAAGTACTTTGATATATGTCATGAAGTCTTCCAAAAGTTTATTAATACATCTTAATACACTACATGTATATACATTTAACTGAGTCATTAAGTCATCATTAATCGTTATATGTAAGTGTTGTTTCGAAACCTTTAAGTTAACGATCTTGTTAAATGTAATTGATCCATAGTTATTACACTTAAATGAGATGCTAAATTGTTATGTTAACATGTTAACATAGTGTATTAATATATCTTAATATATATATATATATATATATATATATATATATATATATATATATATATATATATATATATATATATATATATATATGTAAAATACTATTACAACGATAATCGTTACATATATGTATTGTTTCGAAATCCTTAAGTTAGTAGTCTCATCTTACTCGTGTAGTTCATTGTTAATACGCTTAATGATATATGTAATTATCATTTCATGATGTTAAACATAGTGTATTAATATCTTAACCTGATACATATGTATTTAGTAAGATGTTGTTGTAACGATTGCCGTTATATATATCGTTTCGCGTTTCTTAATTCACTACTTTCATTTTATGTATATTACTCATTGTTAATGTACTTGGTGAGATACTTACTCATCATAATATCATGTTATATATATATATATATATATATATATATATATATATATATATATATATATATATATATATCATGTTGTTTTTATAAGTTTTAACGTTCGTGAATCGCCGGTCAACTTGGGTGGTCAATTGTCTACATGAAACTCATTTCAATAAATTAAGTCTTAACAAGTTTGATTGCTTAACATGTTAGAAACATTTAATCATACAAATATAGTTTTCATTTAATATATAATCATGGAAAAGTTCGGTTCACTACACGTGAATCGTCGAAATTTGGTCGAGGTTAAATGAATGTATGAACACAATCTAAAATTCTTGAGATTTATCTTAACAAACTTTGCTTATCGTGTTGGTATAATATAAAGATAAAGTTTAAATTTGGTTAGAAATTTTCGGGTTGTCACAGGACTTGTAGAAATACGGGTCGGATTGAGAATGGTTAATTGTAATACCCCGTCAGAATTCACTAGCGGCGTATTAACTCTGGTCCTACAGTTAACCATCATACCCTCTATATGAGACGTTTTTCGAAAAACATTCGCATTAAATTCAACCGACAAAGTCATTTAAATGTAAAATAATTCCGCAAATAGTTTGACATCAATGACCATAATAAATATTCTTAAAGTAGTAATTAAAGTAAATCATTTTCAATGCGAATGTAAGTTCTTGAAATAGAAACGATAAAATATGTTGGACTACACTCCAGTACTAGCAACATGCAAACATGACAACTTCAGCAAGCGGAAGCATACCTCTAAGGACCTGAGATAAAAACATGCAAAAGGTAAACAAAAATGTTGAGTGAAGCTACAGGTTTAGTAAATCATTTATCGTAAGTTAGGCCACGAGATTTCTAAAAAACATCGTAAAAATTATACATTATCATGAGCACTTGATTATAAGACTTTAACCCTACGAGTATCTAAGCGCTACGCGTCTTCCTTTTACCCTTTCTAAGCATACACCGAGCAAGTGTACAAGTTACAACATAAGCACCTCGTACGTTGAGGCGAGGTTTGTCAACCTAACGGTACTGTCCCTATAAGTCGAGCTTACGTAAAGTAATTAATATAATCAAGCTAATGGATTTTTGATCTGAACTCATATGTATATTCGTTTAAGTTACTCGTGCCTAATAGGTAAAAGATTTGAAATAGCATGTTATCTCATCCATGTAAAAAGTAGCAGGGACTGTAGACACACCTTTGCAAAAGCACAGTAACTATCTTAGTAAAATGGTACGGTAGTCGAACAGTCACGACCGTAAAACGCAACCTAAGAAAATAAGTTACCTTAAGTAAATACATAAGTCACACTATGTCAACCCATAGTGTACTATAACGACCCTCATTTTTCCATTCTATATTTTTCTAATATTAAATGCCCAAACAATATAATTAAAACTTAATGATTAAACTTTAATCAACAATTGTTAAGTGTTAAGAGTTATAAAATATATTAATTAACTTTGTGCAATAATTTACAAGTTAATAAAAGATGAAAATAATAAACTATTAGTCGACACTCACTGCTAATTAAAATTTATGCATTTATGTAATATTATAACTAATAACCTATAAGTAATAAATAAAAAGTGACATTTATATAAATAATAAAATAATTGGGAACTAAATAAAAAATATATATACAAGTCATGAATTAGTAAAAAGAAAATAATACTTATCATGTAGTAAATATAAAAATAATAATAATAATAATAATAATAATAATAATAATAATAATAATAATAACAATAATAATAATAATAATAATAATAATAATAATAATAATAATAATAATAATAATAATAATAATAATAATGAGACTAAAGAATCTTAAACAATTACATCCTTATGTTGACTAAAAAATAAAATAATATATATATATATATATATATATATATATATATATATATATATATATATATATATATATATATATATATAAACTAGTACTACCTATTGTTGACTAAAAATTATAAAATAAAATAAAATCATTAATTAGAACATCCTTATGTTGACTAACACTCTAATACTTGCACTATATAAACACTCCTAGACTCCTAGTTTCTCATTCAAAAATCACACCAAAATCCTCTCTCAAAAACAATCTCTCCCTCTCCCTCTCTTGTGGTATTCGGATCTTCAAGCTTGTTCTTAAGTTCATCAAGATTTTCAAGCGTGTTCTTCGTTATTTGGGTTATTTTCTCTTCATCACCAAGTTTTCTTCGTGTTTCTTGTTAATCTTCATCATCATTAACAAGGTATGATCCAAAATCTTAAAACTTTTAAATCTTTCTTTCAATTCATGTTTATATTCATAATCATATTCGTGCATGATCTTAACATTCATATTATTTAGATCCTCAAAACCCTAAACCCTAATCATTAAAATACTTCTTTAATTAACTAACCCTAATTAATGAAACCCTAATACTACTTATTCTATTAATTAACATGTATACACTATTACTATTACTAACACCTATAACCTACTACTTATATTATAACACATAAAAACATTTTGGGATATGTATTAGAGATGTATAGATCTTCGAACTTTCTTGACGAATGGTTTCTACGAAACTCTAGGCGAAAGGGTTTGGATTTCCGATTTAAAGGATCCTATAGCTCAAGCCCCTAGACCTGAAATGGCCATTCGAAGGGAAAGGGGTGATTGGAAGCTTATCTATTACGACAAGTATCCTAAAATGGAAAACACTCTTAAAGTATAAACTTTCTAATTATAGAAACTTACTAAGATAAGAAATCTACTAAAAGTGGAAACTTTCTAAAATTAGAAACTTACTAGGAAAGGAAACTTAGTAAAACGAACTATACTTACAACACTATCATACTTAAACATCTACTTAAACTTGGGCAAAAACACTTACTACTCTTAAATGTCAATAGGTTGACTTTTCTGTTCACTCATCCAACTTTCTATTCCGAGGAATAACTCTCTCTCTCTCTACTTACTAAGGTGAACTTCATAGCCCCACTTTATATTGTGCACAACTTATTTAACTTTTTGGGGTGAGACACATGCTACTTTTACTATTTACAATTTAGACACAAGTACTAACTGTTAAACTATGCTATACCCGGCTATGTCCGACTAAGTCCCTACAGTGATATTTTTAATTGCTCGTTGAATGCATGCTTAATTATTGGGGGTAGGCCTATCGGGAGTAACGTCCCCGATACATTTGACTAAGTCTTTGTATTACTTAATAATGAAATTAAACCGACAAGTATAAACTACAACTTTTCTTTGGGGCAAACTTGAACTTTTAGTCTAAATATCACGCACTGGCATAACTTTTGGATCTGCGAGATCTACTTTTTGGTCCCCGCGAGACCAACTTTATAAACTAAATCTTGTGGTCTAAAACAACGATCAAACTTATTTGTTAAACCTATGAACTTCACTCAACCTTTTTGGTTGACACTTTAGCATGTTTTGTCTCAGGTGCCGATTGATCAAGCTTACTTACTTACTGCTTATGTGATGCTACTTGGACTTAGGATCAAGAGATATCGCATTTATTATTCTTGCATTTGAAACATTTACTTTATTGTCATTTATATCATTGTAACGACATTTCATTTTCCGCTGCGTACTCAATAAAGTTTGTTTTATCTTGTTCTCGTATATTATAATATGTTGGTTGATTTGATATTAAGTCACATTTCACCCAGGCCCTAACTGGGGGTGTGATATGTACGCATAGTCCTAGTGCTCAGACTGACTCAACATTCAAGAAAAAGATCAACTAGTTCATGCAAGTCAACAAAAGTCAAACCAAACGTCAATTTTGGTCAAAGTGGTCAAACTAAAGTCAAACATCTTAGTAGGTCATGCAAACTTGGTCAACATGTCAATTCTAGGTCAACTAACATGTTTTAGCTCATAGTTTGTCAAGTACGCATTTTCAGTTTATCGTTTAGCATCAAATTCATACACTAGTCGCAAACAATGCCCAATAATTCATAACACATAAATCATGGTAATATGGAAAACTCCAGATCATAACTAGACTCATAAAAGTTTTCAAAAAGCCTAGCCATGGTCTCATACGATGTCTACAAGTTGGGTTTCAGAAAGGGTCTAGTTACGGTTTACCAAATCAGTTTCTGCACGTGCAAAAGTTTTAGAAAAATTCTTATTTAATTTAGAAAATAGCTTTTAAAGAACGGCCATTTCGAGATTACTCCAGACACTCCATAGTTTTAGTGATAAAATAACCAAAGACTTTCATGTAGCCAATTTGTACAGTTAATACATCAAAGTCAGACCTTCAGTTTTTGACCAACAATCCGAAATGTCATTTGGTGTAGCATAAAAACATAGCAAATCACATTTTCAGAATCTAGCATACAAATGTAATATGCTTAGGAATATCTAAATAATCATATTCCAGAAGGTTAAGGTCTCAATCAACTTATAATTCATGTGAGGTCATTTCCTGTGACTACAAAAACAGTTTCAGCTCAATGTAAAACGCCAATTTTCATTTTACCACACCGAGAGAAATAAAAAACCTTTTGACACGATTCTTGAGTCAAACTTGAGCAATATTTAACAAGGAATTCAATGGTTATAATTTCAATGACCAATTCATAAATCATATATTCCAGAAAATTCGTATAGCATGCAAAATCCTAAAGAAAACTTCGATTGATCATAACTTACTCATACGGTAACGAAAATACTCAAATCCAAAGTCCAAATTTATTAATTTTTCAAGATCTTTCCATCTAGATACATTAAAAGATCAGTACATAAACTCATTTGATCAGATTCATAATAATCAAATTCGTGATTTTTGCAAAAAACAACAATCGAGCAAATTAACGACTAACAACGACTATACATGCAATCAATTGAGCAATAGACACCATTACACTATGTAATTGAACAAAAAATTGATCTAGAAAAATTAGGTTTATGAGTTATACATTAAAACACAAATTAATTTATACTAGCGCGTGTAGAACGACGAGAGGAACAACTTTGATCTTCAAGACTTGAGCAAAAATTGAGTTTTTGAGTGTGTGTGTGTGTGTGTGTGTGTGTGTAGGGGGGGGGGGGGGGGGGGGTTAGTCGACGGCCAAGAGGGAGGAGAGGGAGAGCAAAAATTCGACTAGCAGAAGATGAGAATGAGGGTTTTTGAGTTACATGCTAAATATATATATACTTAGCGCCTCATTAAAAGAATGCAAATGATCCAATAATCAAGTTCAAGTCCATTAAGGGGGTGCCGGGGGGGGGGGGGGGGGGTTTCGGCCGAATGGGTCCATTTGGGTGTCCAATGGCTCGTTTTGCTTAAATACTCACATGTGCATGGTCCATTTCGAGTGCCGTTAACCGTACCGGGTCTCTGAAACGTTAACTAGTCGTTGAAACGAAATCACCGGGTTTAATTCGTTAAATAAATAATAAATTAATTAAGTTTTTCATAATGTCAATAATTATCAAAAATAATTATTTTATCATTTTTCTGAGTTCCGTAAACTGAAAAGCTTTCTAGGCGATTATCTTAGTCGTGTCGTTTTCTAAGTATTTCGTTATCCGAAACAAGTTCACTAATTTATATAACCATATTAATTCAAGTAATCCACTAGGATCAAGTATGCATTTAATTCATTTAAACACATAAAGTTCTTTGTAAACACCGTTAAATATTTAACGGACAAGTAACTATAGTAACGGAAAAAGTAAGGTTGTTACATTACCCACCTGTTATTGAAAATTTCGTCCCGAAATTTTAGTGCATGTCCGCCGTAGTCGTCTCTTCAGGAAACAGTTGCAGATACTTTTGTCTCATCTGATCTTCACGCTCCCACGTGAATTCTGGTCCTCTACGGGCATTCCATCGAGCTTTAACTATCGGAATTCTGCTTTTCTTTAACTTCTTGACCTCACGTTCCATGATCTCAACACGTTCTTCTATGAAATGAAGCTTAGGATCAACTTGTATCTCTTCTAAAGGAATCACTAAACTCTTGTCTGACAAGCAATTCTTTAAGTTAGAAACATGGAAAGTGTCATGAATTTCGATGAGTTCTTGCAGTAGTTTCAGTCTTTACGCTACCGGTCCAATTCTGTAACACCGGCCATTTGTTTTTAACACAGCGGAAGTCTTATTTAGTAAAACCACAACCTTAATTACATTAGTACAAATACCACTTAATTATGTTTACTTTATCAAACAGTGTTACGTTATTACATACACGGTTACAAAAGTCCACATCAGAGTTGCAAGTCAAACATGTCTTCTACATCAATGCCTGATCCCATCAGCAGTAGCTAAACCTGCAGGGGGAGGAATGTGGGGGATTAGCGCAACGCTAAGTGAATGGATTCTATTTACAAATTAAGTTTAAGCAATCCATCATACAACAGTCAACTAACATGCTTACAACCATCAAGCATACAAACAACGACAATATGAGGATCAGCGACTTGTACGGGCACAAGACCTAGCTGATCAAACTAGGATCTACCGATAGTCCTTCCTACCAGTCTCTACATAACTATCCAAATGCAACATATGCGTTCTTCTATGCTATACTAACAGACTGTAGGACTTGGACTCAACCTCCCTTGGAATGGTTGACCTCACACGGACTGCAACCTCCCTAGGAACAGTTGCAAATCCTCAACCTCCCTAGGAACAGCTGGTGTAAAACACAGTGCACATATACAACATATTAATCACATAGCATGTAACTATCCAACTAGCATGGTAATCACTACACTACACAGGGTAATCAGAGTAATCCTCAGTAGCATGATTTGCTACTTAAACTCTATCCGAAGATAGACCTACTCACCAATTACCAGCAACTGAAGATTCTCAGAGGTCTAATCTTTATGAGTCTTATCTTTCCCTTTTTCACCTGAGAATAGACATAATCAAGTCAGTAATCATGTCTTGATATCATCCCAACAACAAGACAATAGCATCAATAAACAAGCACTTGAACACTTAATCAATCTGACCTGTCAACCGTACAAGTGACACTCATCCGTACGTCTAAGAAACCTCAACCTTGCAATTGACACCTCACTCGTACATTTGGTCCTTGGCCAAATATCTAATTAGACAACAGTAGATCCGTACGGTTGACCAACGAGTGACATATGACTCGTACGAGTCACATCTCAACTGTACGATCCAACTAGCAAATATAACAGTTCAAGTAACCACTCACTCGTGCGGTTCACCATGCGGTTGACCGCCTTAACCGTACGAGTGAAAGCTTGATCGTACAAGTGAAGCTCACACGTACGAGTGACAAGGAACATCAATAGCAACATGTAATGACATTTTCCAACCTATATTCATCATATATTCATTCATTCATAAGCCTATATCAAGAATTCAATCCATAATAGCATATTAACGCATGCACACTAGACACACACGCTAATACCTCTATTTATGACCCAAATACATTTTTATATAGCTTCTAAAAGGTTTACCATTGGATAGGATTTTTCATTACAATTCCAACGATACTTGATTCATCAAAAACGGAGTTACGGTGTGAAAGTTATGACCAAAACAAGTTTCCACAAAGCTGACCGGTGCTCACACGCGTGGCTGAGACCTCACTCTTGCGAGTGAGTCCTCACTCATGTTTTTGACCCTCAAACATGTGGTCACTCGTACGAGTAATCTGTCACCCATTGTGGGAGCTGAAGAACAGCTCCTGCACGCTGATTTTTGCCATTTTGGCCCAAAAACTCGATTTTTACAAGTTCTAACATCAAAACCACTTGGAAAACATCATATAAACCTTATAGAAGCTATATCTAACATCCATTAACATATAAAACACATAATCATGAAGATTCAAGCTCAAAATTCAACAAAAACCCATTTACACCCAAACCTCAATTTCTATGAATTAAAGCACGAATTCAATCAATCAAACCTGGATAAATGATCACAAGGATGATATGATTCAATTCCTAAAGCCTCTTGATTCAATTTCTAGCTTGGATTAGATTAGGGTTTTGTGAAAGAGATGAAGTTTAGGTACAGTTTAGTTTGAGAAATGTCTAGAAAATGGGTGAAAGAAGCAGTTACATACACTCTAAACGGGTTTAAAACCCATACCCCACAACACACGGGTATTTATCAGTTATCTAATATCTTTTGTACTTAATTTGGCAACCCTAACGGAGTCCAAATTCAACAAACAAACCATTTCTGTGACCCTTGTCACAAACTGGTCTTAACCACATATTCAATTAATAATAAACATATTATTAAAATAAAATCATATTTAAACACAAATATAAACCTAAGGGCAATTAAGTAATCTTACTTTTAACCCTGGTTTCAGTCTGTTACAAATTCTCTCGGTAATCTCAAATATTCCAATATATCTCGAACTTAGATTGCCTCGTTTACCAAAACGCACTACACACTTCCAGGGTGATACCTTAAGCATAACTTTGTCTCCAACCTAAAATTCCAAATGTCGCCTTCTAACGTCGGCATAACTCTTTTGACGACTTTGAGCCATTTTCAGTCTCTCTTGTATCTGTACGATCTTCTCAGTTGTTTCGTGTATGATCTCAGGACCAGTCAGTTGACTATTGATGTGCGCAGAGGTGTATATGAAATAGCTTATATTTTTACTAGGAAATACTATTAAATACGATATAATTTTACACAAGATATTTATTTATTTATAGAATGGATATACCTAAACCTTGCTACAACACTTATAGGCAGTGTACCTAATCGTATAGTAGTGTAGTTTTTAGTAAGTCCGGTTCGTTCCACAGGAAAAATCTTTTAAACAAAGCTTAACGCTATATTAGTTTTAATTTATAAAAATACAAATATATATAAGTAATATTATTATTATAAAAGGGGGTTTTTACAGTTTAATGACCGGTTTATCGATTTTCAAAACTTTAGTCGCAGTTAAAACCTAATGTAAAATATTAAATAAATAAAAGACTTAATTTAAAGCGTAAAGTAAATAACGATAATGAAATTGCGATAAATAAAAGTGCGATAAAATAAACTTGCGATAATTAAAAAGTACGATAATTAAAAGTGCAATTAAATAAAATGACAATAAATAAAAGTGCGATAATTAAAAGTGCAATTAAATATGAAAATAAAGGAATTATGCTTATTTAAACTTCCGTAATCATGATGTTTGACGTGTTGATTTTAGTTTTATGCCCATGGGTTAATTGTTCTTTGTCCTGGATTATTCAATATGTCCGTCTGGTTTTTGTCCATAACAGTCCATCAGTCATAAATATAAAGTGCGAGTGTCCTCGTCAAATTATCCTTATACCCAAAGTCAAATATTTCAACTAATTGGGGACTTAAACTGTAACAAGGTTTTAATACTTTGTTTAATAATTACACCAGGATATCAACTGCGTGTAACCCAAGGTTTTAATACTTTGTTATCAATTATGCCAAGTGTCCTTGTACAAAATTTCACCCCTGTTTTAATAATTCTAGTGACTATTAATCCATTTCCGTGTCCGGTTAAATGAACGATTATTCATACATATAAATATCCCGCCCATTGTGTCCGATCGAGTGTATATGGTTATTTATAGGTACGTCCAATTGTAAATCTTTATATTAAAATTAACAAACTATCATTTAGTTAAACAAATATAAAGCCCATTAATAGCCCATAGTCTAATTTCCACAAGTGTCGTTCTTTTGTCCAAACCCCAATTATGGTACAAAGCCCAATTACCCAATTTTAGTAATTAGCCCAACATCCTGATTACTTCGTTTTAAATAAGTATAATAATAACTTAGCTACGAGACATTAAATTAAAAAGGTTGAACATAACTTACAATGATTAAAAATAGCGTAGCGTTACACGGACAGAATTTTGACTTACACCCTTACAATATGCGCTAACATACCCTTATTATTAGAATTAAAATTAAAATTAAAATTAAAATTATAAATATATATATATATATATATATATATATATATATATATATATATATATATATATATATATATATATATATATATATATATATATATATATATATATACGTTGAGAGTTGGATGGATGGATATATATATTTTTGATGCACCAAACTGCGACTTTTATAGGCATGTGGGCTGGAAAAGGGCCTCATGCGATCGCATAGGCTTTGCCCTTCAAGGCCATGCGATCGCATGGCCAGCTGGGGAGGCTCAAAAGTCTTTAAAAACGTGGGCTGCTTATTTATTTATTATATAATATAATATATATAATTAAATTTAATTATATATATATATTATATTATATTCTTGTACTCCGTTGACTTGTAATTTTTAGTCCGTTGCGTCGAGCGTTGAGAGTTGACTCTGGTCCCGGTTCCGGATTTTCGAACGTCCTTGCGTACAATTTAATATCTTGTACTTTGCGTTTTGAATCTTGTACTCTTGTAATTCTGAGACGTTTCTTATCAATAATTGGAACCTTTTTATTGTACTTTGTACTTTTGAGCTATTTGGTCGTTTGCGTCTTCAATTCGTCGAATCTGTCTTTTATCTTCACCTTTTATTATTTAAACGAATATCACTTGTAAATAGAACAATTGCAACTAAAAGCTTGTCTATCTTGAGGGATAATGCTATGAAATATATGTTCATTTTTAGCATTATCAAATATTCTCACACTTGAGTGTTGCTTGTCCTCAAGCAATATAGTCTTGAAATACTAGAATCACCTCTTTATTCTTCACACTTTGTACATCAGTGATTTCTATACGGCGGTATAAACAATGGTAGTAACGATGTGGTTTACAGTCCCACATGACTATAAAATTTAGATCCTTTAAGGAAATTGGATCTTTATGAAAACATTTGATCTTTTGAAAATTAAATCTAGTTTTTACCCTAGATAAGTTTTCCGGAATAACCCTTCACCGGTGTTTGCAAATTCTTTTTGTGGGTTTGGTGGGTTTCAGATTTGAAAATTTTAGCTCAAAACTTGTGGTTTTGTGTCACCCACTTGCTAACCTTGTATTAGGAAAGCAACACGTCCAGTTTACTTGTTCCGTATATTACCTTTCGGTAAACTACCGTCCGGTTGTAAAGAAAAGCGTTGAACAAGCAACTGTTATGGCAATGTCCCTGACATGCTTTTAATTATGGTCTTATAACGTGTCGGATGCAATTACTATCCTTTGTAGGAGCAATAGTAAAGCTCACCATTATAATTTTTCGGTCTGGCACAAGGTCCTGTCTTTGACCATGCTATGCAACCACCGTTCTTACGGTTGACACCCGATTTGGTTCAGGTGACCTAATGAATTCCAGGTGAATTCCTAGGATTTTACGTTCAATGGTAATGAACGCATTGAAAATGGGTTTTCAGAAAACAAATCGGTTTGAAATTTTGATCAAAATATTTTCTCGTTCAAGCTCGAGTTTAGATATCATTGAATTCCATGAGTTTGTAATTCTCAATCTTTAAGGTCAATCTCAAGGATTGAGTAATATCAGTCTTAAAAACTGATTTTTGATCTTTAAGGAGATTATCCATTCTGGGGATCTGATTCATTAGTATTATCCAGCTAATTTGCACGGCGTCCTCCCCATTTTACAAGACAGATCCTCTCATAGTTAGGATAAGTCTGACGACTTGGCGACCCTGTTTGATGTTGAGGTCCGTGGATTTCCTGCTGATTTTAGAGATGACTTTTCTAGATTTTTCGTCAACCTACAGCTGGTCTGGACGACAACTTCTTGACCTAAATCAAGAAGCGCGTGTCTTTTTCGGAAGAGTTCACTTCCTTGTAATGATGGAATTGATTTATCGTGTAGATCCATCTATTCTTTCAAAAGTATTACAATAAAGCGTGTCTTTTTCGGAAGACTGTACTTCCAATGCCCTCATTTGCAAGAAATTAGTAACAATTTAAATTATTGAGGGTGATTAGCGTAGAAAAATGATTAAATTTTACCAAAGTTTCCAAACATATTGGCGTTTGTTTGCTGAATGATAAATGGTGCACATCATTTGTTCATTCCATCTTGTTATTTCATCATGTTTGTTTTTCGTTTTGTCGTCAAAGCTAGCTTTTGCTGAACTTAATGCCAGTCTTTGAAAATGCGCTGTTTTACCCTGTTTTGTACAATTAACAATATACATACATACAAATATAAACATGCATGGCAATATGAAATGGGAATTAAAATCCCACTTTCAAATCCTAAATGTGAAATATTAGTACACAATAATAATAAAAATGATAAAAATTACATAAATATATCCAATAACATAAGTTTAAACATGAAAAAGTAGAAAGATAAAAACATAAAAATCATAAAAATAACCAATGGAACTAAATCAGTCTGGATAGGGGTTCCAGTTCATCTCATCAGGTGGGTTCCATTGTTGGTTATAGGTGTCCTGATAGGCTTGGTTATAGTCATACCAGTTAAAGGGTGGTCGGATCTCGGGGCTGTGTGGCGGAAAATGAGCAGGTCAAGTAGGTACGTAGTTATTTGGTACCTGATATGATAGCTGGCTCATAATTTGGTGCTGATGAACTTACCAGCTATCGTGTTGGCGTAGTTATTTTTTTTTATTTTTTATTTTTTTAAACCTTATACTTTATAAAACTTATAATTAATTAAATTCTAAAAATTATGTTTTCCTTTAGGAGCGAGGGTGTTTCGGATCATTGTCCTAGTCCGTCCCTCGAAAAAATTTTAAAATTTCGTCAATTCAAAGCGCGGTTTTAAAAGTAAAGATTTTTGGGTTTTTTAAATGTTTTTGGCATACTTTAGTTCAATAAGATTAAAAATAATGATAATAAAAGTTCTCGTCCCTCCCTCGGGTAAAGCAATTTCGGTTCAAAGACCTAGTCTTCAACTTACGACGAATTTTAAAAATCATATTTTTAACTTACAAAATAAAGTAAATTTTTGTTTTTAAATTCACACCAAACTTAAATTTAAAATGCATAAAATTAAAAATTTATATTAAAAATTCACACCAAACTTAAATTATAAATGCATAATTAAAAATTCATATTAAAAATTCACACCAAACTTAAATTATATTTTTGTTTTTATACATACAAACTTATATTAAAAATATTAATTTTTCAGATATTTACAATTTTAAAGAAGTTTACAATATTAATTTAATATTTATATATTAATTTTAAAAACATGGTAAAAAAAATTGAAAATCTTTTTGGCTTTTATCCCACTTTAATCAATCAAATATTATTAAAAATATGCGCCCCTCTTTTCGGTAAAGTAATTTCAGTTCCATGACCTAATTTAACTCATGACGAATTTTTGAAATATTTTTGGTTGATTGATTAAAGATATTTATACCTTAAGAATAAACGTTAAATTTCGCAGTGATGTAATAAATTTTTGTATGATATCAATAATTTCGGTCGCAAGACCTAATTTTATTGAATACCAATTTAATACTTTATAGCGAACAAATTAGCGTTTATTATCAAAAGGTTAAAAATAAAAATAAAAATAAAAATAAAAACTGTACAAACTTACCTGTGAAATAGATTTCTTAGTGATATGCTCTAGCCCACTCATAAGATAGTCGGACTAATTGGTTTTCCAAGGCTACATAGGCGTAACCTCGAGCATTTAACGTTTTTTCTTCTAAACATATGAACGGTCCGTCTCTGCATAAAGTAACAAATTCGGTGTTTGAATAGGTTTCATTATTTGAACATTTACCTTCGTGTGACCATTTTCCGCATTTGTGACATCTTTCAAGGTGTCGTGCTCTTCTTTTCGCTGCGAATTTTGATTTTCCTTTACCAAATTGTAACTTATTATCTTCGCATCTGGATTCTTTTCTTACTCCGTCCAATTTACCTCTGATTAATGATACCAATTCACTTGGAAGTGTGTCATTATTACGTTTAGTGATCAAAGCATGTAGCATTAGACCATGGTTTAGTTCACAGGAAGTCTTTATCTCGAAAAACCTAAAAAAATAAAAATTTAGAACGGGGGGAGAAGACTAGTTCTTTAGGGTCTGCTAGGGAAAGACCATTCGGGTTCCATTTTCGAGAACTAAACGAAAACAAAAAATCTAACTCTAACAGAAATACATATTATTCTTTAAAAGACTTGATTCTCCCCACACTTAGTTAGCTGTGGTATCAAAATTGTGATTAACTTCGTTGTCAATTTCCATCGGACTATCTATGTAATGTTTAACTCTGTGACCATTAACCTTAAATTCAATCCCATTTGAATTTATTAATTCTACTGTTCCATATGGGAAAACTCTTTTGACTATGAATGGTCCAGACCATCTTGATTTCAATTTTACAGGAAATAGCTTGAATCGTGAATTGAAAAGAAGAACTCTGTCTCCTTCTTTAAATTCTTTTGAACTTCTGATTCTTTTATCATGCCATTTCTTCGTTCTTTCCTTATAGATTAACGAATTTTCGTATGCTTCATGTCTTAATTCTTCTAATTCGTTTAATTGACTTAACCGTTGACGTCCAGCTTCATGTAAATCAAGATTACATGTCTTCAAAGCCCAGAATGCTTTGTGTTCAATTTCTACTGGAAGATGACATGCTTTTCCGTAAACGAGTCTAAAAGGTGTGGTTCCAATTGGAGTTTTGTAGGCTGTTCTAAAAGCCCATAGTGCATCCTCCAATTTTATGGACCATTCCTTCTGATTTGATCCTACGGTTTTCTCTAGAATACGTTTTAAAGCTCGGTTGGTATTTTCAACTTGTCCACTTGTCTGTGGATGATATGCGGTGGAGATTTTATGAATTACTCCATATCTTTTAAGAACTTTCTCAAGTTAATTATTATAGAAATGAGTACCCCGATCACTTATTAAAGCTTTCGGTGTTTCAAACCTTGCAAAAAGACGTTTTAAAAAGTTGACTACAACTCGTGCATCGTTAGTCGGGAGAGCTTGTGCTTCCGCCCATTTAGATACATAATCAATGGCAACGAGAATGTATAGATTATTATGAGATTTTGGAAATGGAACCATAAAGTCAATACCCCAGATGTCAAATACTTCACATACTTGAATGATATTTTGTGGCATTTTATCATGTTGACTTATTTTTCAGGCCCTTTGACATGCATCACAGGATTTGCAAAGAAGGTGTGCGTCTTTGAAAATTGTAGGCCAATAGAATCCAGCATCGTAAACTTTTCTTGCTGTTAGTTGAGGCCCATAATGCCCTCCTGTTGGTCCTGTGTGACAATGGTTTAATATTTTACTAGCTTCATCTTCGAATACACATCGGCGTATTATTCCATCTGGACAACTTTTAAACAAATGTGGATCTTCCCAGAAATAGTGTTTTATATCACTAAAGAATTTCTTTCGTTTTTGGTATGACAATCCTTTTTCAAGGAATCCACATACTAAATAGTTTGCATAGTCTGCAAACCATGGAATTTCATTTTAATCTATCTTCAATAGATATTCATCAGGAAAGTTTTCTTGTATGGCCGATTCATTTAGAACTTCTAATTCGGGATTTTCAAGACGAGAAAGATGATCAGCGGCGAGATTTTCTGCTCCTCTTTTATCTCGGATTTCAATATCAAACTCTTGTAAGAGTAAGATCCAACGGATTAATCTTGGTTTGGCATCTTGTTTCGAAAATAGGTATCTAAGAGCAGAATGGTCGGTATAGACCACCGTTTTTGCTAGAACGAGATATGATCAAAATTTGTCAAAAGCAAAGACAATAGCAAGGGGTTCTTTTTCAGTAGTTGTGTAATTCGTTTGTGCTCCTTGTAACGTCTTACTAGCATAATAAATAGGTTGAAATCATTTTTCAATCCTTTGTCCTAAAACGGCTCCCATTGCAAAATCACTTGCATCGCACATAAGTTCAAATAGTAGATTCCAATTTGGAGTTATCATAATCGGCGCATTAGTGAGTTTTTCTTTAAGAATATTAAAAGATTTAATGCATTCATCTGAAAAGATAAATGGAGCATCTTTTTCTAGGAGTTTATTCATAGGAGTGGCAATTTTAGAAAAATCTTTTATGAAACGTCGGTAAAAACCGGCATGCCCTAGAAAACTCCTAACTCCTCTAACATTGGTGAGATGTGGAAATTTAGCAATTACATCTACTTTAGCTCTATCCACTTCAATTCCTTCCTTTGAAATTTTATGTCCAAGAACTATGCCTTCTTTAACCATGAAATGGCATTTCTCCCAATTAAGTACTAGATTTGATTGTTCACATCTAATAAGCATTCGTTCAAGATTAACTAGACATGATTCAAATGTATCACCGAAGACTGAAAAGTCATCCATGAAAACTTCCATGCATTCTTCTATCATGTCATGAAAAATCACCATCATGCACCTTTGAAAGGTTGCAGGGGCATTGCAGAGTCCAAATGGCATGCGTTTGTAAGCAAAAGTACCATAAGGGCACGTGAATGTGGTTTTTTCTTGGTCTTCGGGTGCTATTGGAATTTTAAAATATCCGAAAAAACCATCCAGAAAACAATAGTAACTATTTCCGGCTAATCTTTCCAACATTTGATCAATGAAAGGTAAGGGAAAGTGATCTTTTCTGGTGGCGTCATTTAATTTTCTATAATCAACACATATACGCCATTCTGTTACAGTCCTAGTCAGAATAAGCTCATTTTTCTCATTCGTAATGACAGTCATGCCACCCTTCTTAGGCACGCATTGAACTGGGCTTACCCATGGACTATCAGAGATTGGATAAATTAAACCTGCATCAAGCAGTTTAATAATTTCTTTCTTAACAACATCCTGCATATTTGGATTTAGTCTTCGTTGGCGTTGCACATTCGTTTTATGACCTTCTTCCATAAGGATTTTATGTGTGCAATACGAAGGACTTATTCCTTTAATATCATGAATCTTCCATGCAATAGCTGGTTTATGAGCTTTTAGCACAGAAATGAGTTGAGATTTTTCATTTTCAGTAAGAGAAGACGATATTATTACTGGTAATTTAGATTCACCATGTAAATAAGCATATTCCAAATGATTTGGAAGTGGCTTTAACTCTAATGTCGGTGGTTCTTCTATCGATGATTTATATCGATATCTGTCTTTTTCTTTTAGCATTTGAATTTCTTCTGTTGTTGGTTCGTATCCATTAGCCATAAGTGTAGCTAACATTTCAGTTTCATCAATTGGTTCAGTTCCTTCTGCTAAAGAACATTCTCCTGTTCCTTGTAATTCTAGAAATTCTTCTAACAATTCTGCATGTGATTCTATAGTTTGAATATAGTAACATGTATCATCTGCAGATTGCGGTTGTTGCATTGCTCTATCAACTGAAAAGGTAACACTCTCGTCCTCTATACTTAGGGTTAGTTTCTTACCGAACACGTCTATCATTGCTTTAGCTGTGTTTAAGAATGGTCTTCCTAATATGAGAGGAACTTGAGAATCTTCTTCCATGTCCAGAACAACAAAATCTACTGGAAATACTAAAGTACCAACTTTAACTAGCATGTTCTCCATTATCCCTCTAGGATATTTTACTGATCTATCGGCTAGTTGTATGCTTATTCTTGTTGGTTTCAATTCTCCAAGGTCTAGTTTAGTTTATAGTGAATACGGCATTAAATTTATACTAGCACCTAAGTCTGCCAATGCTTCTATTGAACTAAGACTACCCAGAAAACATGGAATTGTGAAACTTCCTGGATCAGATAGTTTTTCTGGTATCTTATTCAACAGTACTGCTGAACAATTAGCATTCATAGTAACAGCCGAGAGTTCTTCCATTTTATTTCTATTCGAGATTAGATCTTTCAGAAATTTAGCATATCTAGGCATTCCTGAAATTATATCAATGAAAGGAAGATTTACATTTATCTATTTAAACATATCCAAAAATTTGGATTGCTCGGCTTCAAGTCTCTCATTTTTCATTTTACTCGGGTAAGGAAGTAGTGGTTGGTATGGTTTAACATAAGGTTTTGCCTTAACTGTGTTATCTTCATTAACCTTTTCAACTACCGGTTTTTTTTCCTTATCTTGTTCAGGTTGTGGTTCTTGTGGAGTAGGAATAGCTTCATTAGAAATTACAGGTATTTCAGGTGGTTTAAGTATAATACCACTTCTTGTGGTAATAGCTTTAGCTGTTTCATTCCGGGGGTTAGCATTTGTATCACTAGGTAGACTTTCCGGTTTTCTTTCACCTATTAACCTTGCTAGGTTACTTACTTCTTGTTCCAGATTTTGAATAGAAGCTTGTTGATTTCTAAATGCTTGAGCATTTTGTTCATTGGTTTGTTTCTGAGATGTGAAAAACTGTGTTTGAGATTCAACTAGCTTTGTCATCATATCTTCTAAATTTGGCTTTTTATCATCGGTTTGTGGTGGTTTGTTTTGAAAATTAGGTCTTTGCTGATTGTAAGTATTATTGGATGCTTGTTGATTGCTAGTGAAATGTCCCGTTCTTATTGATTAAAAACGTTCCATATTAATTGATTTCGTTGCGAGGTTTTGACCTCTATATGAGACGTTTTTCAAAGACTGCATTCATTTTTAAAACAAACCATAACCTTTATTTCATAAATAAAGGTTTAAAAAGCTTTACGTAGATTATCAAATAATGATAATCTAAAATATCCTATTTACACACGACCATTACATAATGGTTTACAATACAAATATGTTACATCGAAATCAGTTTCTTGAATGCAGTTTTTACACAGTATCATACAAACATGGACTCCAAATCTTGTCCTTTTTTTTATATGCAACAGCGGAAGCTCTTAGTATTCACCTGAGAATAAACATGCTTTAAACGTCAACAAAAATGTTGGTGAGTTATAGGTTTAACCTATATATATCAAATCGTAACAATAGACCACAAGATTTCATATTTCAATATACATCCCATACATAGAGATAAAAATCATTCATATGGTGAACACCTGGTAACCGACATTAACAAGATGCATATATAAGAATATCCCCATCATTCCGGGACACCCTTCGGATATGATATAAAATTCGAAGTACTAAAGCATCTGGTACTTTGGATGGGGTTTGTTAGGCCCAATAGATCTATCTTTAGGATTCGCATCAATTAGGGTGTCTGTTCCCTAATTCTTAGATTACCAGACTTAATAAAAAGGGGCATATTCGATTTCGATAATTCAACCATAGAATGTAGTTTCACGTACTTGTGTCTATTTTGTAAATCATTTATAAAACCTGCATGTATTCTCATCCCAAAAATATTAGATTTTAAAAGTGGGACTATAACTCACTTTCACAGATTTTTACTTCGCCGGGAAGTAAGACTTGGCCACTGGTTGATTCACAAACCTATAACAATATATACATATATATCAAAGTATATTCAAAATATATTTACAAAACTTTTAATACATTTTGATGTTTTAAGTTTATTAAGTCAGCTGTCCTCGTTAGTAACCTACAACTAGTTGTCCACAGTTAGATGTAGAGAAATAAATCAATAAATATTATCTTGAATCAATCCACGACCCAGTGTATACGTATCTCAGTATTGATCATAACTCAAACTATATATATTTTGGAATCAACCTCAACCCTGTATAGCTAACTCCAACATTCACATATAGAGTGTCTATGGTTGTTCCGAAATATATATAGATGTGTCGACAAGATAGGTCGAAACATTGTATACGTGTCTATGGTATCTCAAGATTACATAATATACAATACAAGTTGATTAAGTTATGGTTGGAATAGATTTGTTACCAATTTTCACGTAGCTAAAATGAGTAGTTTTTACCAATTTTGTTTTGCTCGCCATTAATTCGTTTCTAATCCGTTTTTAGTGATTTAAGTGGCCACGGTTTCGTATTGAACTTGAATTTATGAAACTAAACAGAAAAGGTATAGGTTTATAGTTGGAAATACAATTTACAAGTCATTTTTGAAAGAGGTAGTCATTTCCGTCGAAAGAACGACATCTTGATGACTGTTTTGAAAAACATACTTTCACTTTGAGTTTAACCATCATTTTTGGATATGGTTTCATGTTCATAAGAAAAATCATTTTCCCAGAAGTATAGCTTTTAAATCAAAGTTTTTCATAGTTTTAATTATCCAAACCAAAACAGCCCCCGGTTGTAACTACGACGGCGTAAATCCGGTTTTATGGTGTTTATCGTGTTTCCGGGTTTTAAATCATTAAGTTAGCATATAATATAGATATAGATCATGTGTATAGTTGATTTTAAAAATGTATTTAGAAGGATTAACTTTATTTTCGAACAAGTTTAGAATTAACTAAACTATGTTCTAGTGATTACTAGTTTACCACTTCGAATATGATAGCTTTTTATGTATGAATCGAATGATGTTATGAACATCATTAATACCTTAAGTTCCTTGGATAAACCTACTGGAAAAGAAAAAAATGGGTCTAGCTTCAACGGATCCTTGGATGGCTCGAAGTTCTTGAAGCAGAATCATGACACGAAAACAAGTTCAAGTAAGATCATCGCTTGAAATAAGATTGTTATAGTTATAGAAATTGAACCAAAGTTTGAATATGATTATTACCTTGTATTAGAATGATAACCTACTGTAAGAAACAAAGATTTCTTGAGGTTGGATGATCACCTTACAAGATTGGAAGTGAGCTAGCAAACTTGAAAGTATTCTTGATTTAATGAAACTAGAACTTTTGGAATTTATGAAGAACACTTAGAACTTGAAGATAGAACTTGAGAGAGATCAATTAGATGAAACAAATTGAAGAATGAAAGTGTTTGTAGGTGTTTTTGGTCGTTGGTGTATGGATTAGATATAAAGGATATGTAATTTTGTTTTCATGTAAATAAGTCATGAATGATTACTCATATTTTTGTAATTTTATGAGATATTTCATGCTAGTTGCCAAATGATGGTTCCCACATGTGTTAGGTGACTCACATGGGCTGCTAAGAGCTGATCATTGGAGTGTATATACCTATAGTACATACATCTAAAAGCTGTGTATTGTACGAGTACGAATACGGATGCATACGAGTAGAATTGTTGATGAAACTGAACGAGGATGTAATTGTAAGCATTTTTGTTAAGTATAAGTATTTTGATAAGTGTATAGAAGTCTTTCAAAAGTGTATGAATACATATTAAAACACTACATGTATATATATTTTAACTGAGTCGTTAAGTCATCGTTAGCCGTTACATGTAAGTGTTGTTTTGAAACCTTTAGGTTAACGATCTTGTTAAATGTTGTTAACCCAATGTTTATAATATCAAATGAGATTTTAAATTATTATATTATCATGATATTATGATGTACGAATATCTCTTAATATGATATATATACATTAAATGTCGTAACAACGATAATCGTTACATATATGTCTCGTTTCAAAATCATTAAGTTAGTAGTCTTGTTTTTACATATGTAGTTCATTATTAATATACTTAATGATATGTTTACTTATCATAATATCATGTTAACTATATATATAACCATATATATGTCATCATATAGTTTTTACAAGTTTTAACGTTCGTGAATCACCGGTCAACTTGGGTGGTCAATTGTCTATATGAAACCTATTTCAATTAATCAAGTCTTAACAAGTTTGATTGCTTAATATGTTGGAAACACTTAATCATGTAAATAACAATTTCATTTAATATATATATATAAACATGGAAAAGTTCGGGTCACTACAGTACCTACTAGTTAAATAAATTTCGTCCCGAAATTTTAAGCAGTTGTTGGTGTTGACGTATCTTCTGGAAATAAATGCGGGTATTTCTTCTTCATCTGATCTTCTCATTCCCAGGTGAACTCGGGTCCTCTATGAGCATTCCATCGAACCTTAATAATTGGTATCTTGTTTTGCTTAAGTCTTTTAACCTCACGATCCATTATTTCGACGGGTTCTTCGATGAATTGAAGTTTTTCGTTGATTTGGATTTCATCTAACGGAATAGTGAGATCTTCTTTAGCAAAACATTTCTTCAAATTCGAGATGTGGAAAGTGTTATGTACAGCCGCGAGTTGTTGAGGTAACTCAAGTCGGTAAGCTACTGGTCCGACACGATCAATAATCTTGAATGGTCCGATATACCTTGGATTTAATTTCCATCATTTACCAAATCGAACAACACCTTTCCAAGGTGCAACTTTAAGCATGACCATCTCTCCAATTTCAAACTCTATATCTTTTCTTTTAATGTCAGCGTAGCTCTTTTGTCGACTTTGGGCGGTTTTCAACCGTTGTTGAATTTGGATGATCTTCTCAGTAGTTTCTTGTATTATCTCCGGACACGTAATCTGTCTATCCCCCACTTCACTCCAACAAATCGGAGACCTGCACTTTCTACCATAAAGTGCTTCAAATGGCGCCATCTCAATGCTTGAATGGTAGCTGTTGTTGTAGGAAAATTCTGCTAACGGTAGATGCCGATCCCAACTGTTTCCGAAATCAATAACACATGCTCGTAGCATGTCTTCAAGCGTTTGTATCGTCCTTTTGCTCTGTCCATCAGTTTGTGGATGATAGGCAGTACTCATGTCTAGACGAGTTCCTAATGCTTGCTGTAACATCTGCCAGAATCTTGAAATAAATCTGCCATCCCTATCAGAGATAATAGAGATTGGTATTCCATGTCTGGAGACGACTTCCTTCAAATACAGTCGTGCTAACTTCTCCATCTTGTTATCTTCTCTTATTGGCAGGAAGTGTGCTGATTTCGTGAGACGATCAACTATTACCCAAATAGTATCAAAACCACTTGCAGTCCTTGGCAATTTAGTGATGAAATCCATGGTAATGTTTTCCCATTTCCATTCCGGGATTTCGGGTTGTTGAAGTAGACCTGATGGTTTCTGATGCTCAGCTTTGACCTTAGAACACGTCAAACATTCTCCTACGTATTTAGCAACATCGGCTTTCATACCTGGCCACCAAAAATGTTTCTTGAGATCCTTGTACATCTTCCCCGTTCCAAGATGTATTGAGTATCTGGTTTTATGAGCTTCTCTAAGTACCATTTCTCTCATATCTCCAAATTTTGGTACCCAAATCCTTTCAGCCCTATACCGGGTTCCTTCTTCCCGAATATTAAGATGCTTCTCCGATCCTTTGGGTATTTCATCCTTTAAATTTCCCTCTTTTAAAACTCCTTGTTGCGCCTCCTTTATTTGAGTAGTAAGGTTATTGTGAATCATTATATTCATAGATTTTACTCGAATGGGTTCTCTGTCCTTCCTGCTCAAGGTGTCGGCTACCACATTTGCCTTCCCCGGGTGATAACGAATCTCAAAGTCGTAATCATTCAACAATTCAATCCACCTACGCTTCCTCATATTCAGTTGTTTCTGATTAAATATGTGTTGAAGACTTTTGTGGTTGGTATATATAATACTTTTGACCCCATATAAGTAGTGCCTCCAAGTCTTTAATGCAAAAACAACCGCGCCTAATTCCAAATCATGCGTCGTATAATTTTGTTCGTGAATCTTCAATTGTCTAGACGCATAAGCAATCACCTTAGTTCGTTGCATTAATACACAACCGCGACCTTGCTTTGATGCGTCACAATAAACCACAAAATCATCATTCCCTTCAGGCAATGACAATATAGGTGCCGTAGTTAGCTTTTTCTTCAATAACTGGAATGCTTTCTCTTGTTCATCCTTCCATTCAAATTTCTTCCCTTTATGCGTTAATGCAGTCAAGGGTTTTGCTATTCTGGAAAAGTCTTGGATGAATCTTCTGTAGTAACCAGCTAGTCCTAAAAAGTGGCGTATGTATTTCGGAGTTTTCGAGGTTTCCCACTTTTCAACAGTTTCTATCTTTGTCGGATCCACCTTAATACCTTCTTTGTTAACTATGTGACCGAGGAATTGAACTTCTTACAACCAAAATGCACACTTTGAAAACTTAGCGTACAATTCTTCCTTCCTCAATACTTCTAACACCTTTCTCAAATGTTTACCGTGTTCTTGGTCATTCTTTGAGTAAATAAGTATGTCATCAATGAAAACAATGACAAACTTGTCAAGGTATGGTCCACACACTCGGTTCATAAGGTCCATGAACACAGCTGGTGCGTTAGTCAATCCAAACGGCATAACCATAAACTCGTAATGACCATAACGCGTCCTAAAAGCAGTCTTTGGAATATCATCTTCTTTTACCCGCATTTGATGATACCCGAAACGAAAGTCAATCTTTGAATAAACAGACGAGCCTTGTAGTTGATCAAATAAGTCGTCGATTCTTGGTAGTGGGTAGCGGTTCTTGATGGTAAGTTTGTTCAACTCTCGGTAGTCGATACACAACCTGAATGTACCATCTTTCTTCTTGACAAACAAAATAGGAGCTCCTCACGGTGATGTGCTTGGTCGAATGAAACCACGCTCTAAAAGTTCTTGTAATTGGCTTTGCAGTTCTTTCATCTCGCTGGGTGCGAGTCTGTAAGGAGCACGAGCTATTGGTGCAGCTCCTGGTACAAGATTGTAATAACCCGACTTTTTCCGTTAAATATTTAACAACCATTTATTAAATTCAATGATTTTTCCATGCCATATTTTTTTTCTATATTAAAGAACAGACTAATTTTGATATGTGTTAATTTATCACTAGAAAATTTTGAAAATTAGTAATAATAAAGTTAATAATTGAAACTAATAACTTATGAAAGATATATAAATACTTTATAAATAAATATATAAAATGATAAATAAAAATATATAATAAATGGTTAAATTGAATTTCGACATCACTAGATTCGTATATATTTCTAGTCACTATTTAGATCCAAGTTGTAAGAAATTTTGTTTACTACTTTTTAGTATTTTTTTTTTATATAAAACACTACGGTTAGTGAAACCAAGAAAAATACCTTTTCAGACAACGAAACGCATGAATACTTATTTTATATAATAATTAAATTTTAAAAAAATCGAATTATTTAATTGGGATATTTTTAAATTAAACCCGAGAAAATTAGTTTAAACATTCATGTTTCAATAAAGGACAAATATTTATTTAATGTAAAATATTATAAATAAGTATTTTATGAAAAACACAAACCAGGTATGACGTCAAGAGTTTAAAAGGTTTCAAACAATATGGATATATATAATTTTTTTTATAAATATAAAATTAACCAGTCATTGAATCATATTAAGATAAAATACATTGGATCTTAGCTAAAGGATAAAAATTTAATTATAACATGTGACTTTACAGTAATACCCGTGTTTACCAAATTATTACACCCGTGATATATTCATACCCGTGACTACACTGTATTATCCGTGATGTCTATTATTAAGATAGATATATCCCGTGACTATACAGTTAACACCCGTGTTTTATAGCTATGATATATATATATATATATATATATATATATATATATATATATATATATATATATATATATATATATATATATATATATATATATATATATATATATATATATATATATATATATATATATATATATATATATATATATATATTAATCTATAACCCTAATTTATTCATACCCGTTCATTTTTCTTCTTCTCCTCAAGAGCACCCACATTCTTCTTCACTTCTAACCTCAAATTTTTCTTCAATATTTGCTTGATCACAAAATCGTTTACATATTCGAATTCCTCTCGAAGAGCTCTACTTATCCGTACCAACAATTTCTTGATTTGAGTAAGTTTTAAAAACTCCAATTTTCTAGTTTTCATATTTTTGTTACATATTAGGGTAGATATAGTGTCTAGTGCTCAAGTCCTTGTATGTATGCATGATATTGTTCGTTAATTTGATCATTTGTTGACTTGTTGATGAATCACGAATTTGAATGGTATTTTACTGATATGAACATGATATTTTCAGTTTATGAAATACTTATAAATGAAATCCTTGTGAAAAACTATTAATTTTAGGCTCAAGAATCACTTGATTTCGTTTAGAATTGCTTCCGGTATGATTAATTGAAGTTTAACATGATATTACATGAAATCCGAATTGTTTTGCCATGTTTCTAGAATTTTGACTTTGTTATCTGTAAATGTAAGTATGTATATGGATTACTATTGAAAAACTATTAATTTTAGGCTCAAGAATCAATTGATTTCGCTATCGTATGCTCCCGATATGTTAAATTGAAGTTTTCATGTGATCTTGCTATGAATCCTAATTTTCAGAGATGAATACTTTATGATTGAGTTTGTGAACTGATGTTAGATATATAGATAATTGAAAAACACCCAAGATAGACTTAAGATTCATGTTAATCAGATATGTAAAGCCCTCGTTATGGTTAATTAAAGGTTTGTGATTTTGTTGCTTAAAAATTTATTTCGGTTTAAAAATTCGTAATTGAAACTGTGAATCTGGGAAAGTATGCTATATATTCAGGTCCGGAGAGGTATATAGTTGTATTGCTTGCGAAAAAAAACATTTGGTTTTCATTTAGATATGTCCAATTCCGATAAAAGAGTCAAAATCTATGGCCAAATCAAAGTTAGAATTTTATATTATTTAAAACCGGACAGAACAGTTTCATTGGGATGCGTGCGACTTGATCTCAGGATTCTGGGTTCACAGTTGCGTGCGTATCGAAAAATTAATAAGTTTAGACTCCAGAAACGCGTCATTTGGATACTTTTTGGATTTGATATGATTTTTCAAAGTTTATACATGAGTACCGAAACGATTCAGCATTACAGCCTGGTACGTTTTCAGTCACTGCGAGCTTTCTGTTTAGGGTTAGAGGTTGTGCTTCGGATATATTATAGTCGACTAAATTCCGGAGATTTTGGCGTGTATTTCAAGTCAAACGGACCTGTACTCATTTTTATAAAAATTCTGGAAGTTGACTACATTATTTAAGCTAAATAATATGTGCAATTGACTTTGTTTGACCAAATGGGTTTAATGGGTCAAAATGGGTAACGGTCAGTGTAGAAAAGTTCCAAACGTAGATTTAAGTAAGTTTAAAGGTTGTGTGTTTAAAAAAAATAAGTTGTGGCATGTTTTGGTCAAAATGGGTGTTTATGACCCATTTGGGTCATACGAGCCTACTTTGACCCATATGCGAAATTTTGAGAACCAAAGGTATGTAACACATCCCGTATATTGATTTAAGTATGTTTGCAAGTTTTGGTGCTTTAAAAATGAGTTTGGATCAAATTTGGTTTAAAGAAAGTTTTATGACTCATTCGGGTCAAACGTGCATAAATTGACCCATATGCATAATTTTGGAAAACGAAAGTCACCAACACATCTAAAATGTCATTTTTGAGCTGTGATAAAAATTTGGTTAAGTCAGGTCAGCCGGATTCAAATTTGGATCGTCAACCGAAAATTTTAGTATTTTAACAAAATTGTCAAAATGACTCTCGGACCTACTTTGAGGACTCGCAAGTTGAAATCAGTTAAGTTTAGATAAAAACTATTATTTGATATTGAAAGTATTTGTGACAAGCTTTAAAACGATATATTATTTGTATAATTTTGTTGAGTCTAAACAGGTATAAAACAAGCGAGAAAATGGGCAATCATTGCTGATTTTGAACACTTAACAAAAATTTTATCAGCATTTTATGTTTCGGGAGACTGTTTTCGCGAGGTCATAACTTTAGAACCGTAACTCCGTTTTTGTCAAATAAACTGTCTATAGAAAGGTGGGATGACATACTTTCCAATGGTCACGACCTAAGGTATTATATCAAATTTGGTGGGACCCGGAATCAGCTTCAAAATACTAAAAAATACATATATGTAAATAATATAAAATTTTCCAAGTAAAAATGAATAACTTAAGTTTGACCTATGTTTGACTACTTGACCTACTTGTGTAATTTTATGCCGTTGTTGACTTGTGTTAATCATGTTGACTGTGTTTGACTTGCGTTTGACTTACATTTGACTTACTTTGACTTGCGTTGACTTTTGTTGACTTTTGCTAAATTTTGCTAAATTTATGAGTCGGACTTGAGCAATAGGACTATACGAACCCTATGACCTGACCTAGCTTGTTAGACATTTATTAACCAGCATATATTCTTTAGGATGAGGTCTACGGTTACTTGCATTCCGAGTATTGGTTACATCTACGTGAATTGTTTATTGGGCTACAAAGGTGAGTTTCATTTGCTCCCTTTTTAATTGCTTTTGCAATATATATTTTTGGGCTGAGAATACATGCGCTGCTTTTATAAATATTTACAAAATAGACACAAGTACTTAAAAATATATTCTACGTTGAGTTGTACCACTGGCATATTTCCCTGTAGCTTGGTAACTACTATTTACATGGGTATTGTAAACGCGAATCCTGTTGATAGATCTATCGGGCCTGACAACCCCAACCGGACTGGACGACCAGTATTTAACGGTTGCACAGTACTTCATTTCGGTAACTACACTTGGTACGGTGTAGTGAGATTTCATAATAAAGGGAATATGCGACGTTGATTAAATGTTAAGTATGGTTACCAAGTGCTCAACCACTTAGAATGCTTTACATACACTTGCGAGTGTATTATGTTTATGATTATGAAATCTTGTGGTCTATTGAAACTATTGATAACTGTTGTTATGATAAACCTATGAACTCACCAACCTTTTGGTTGATACTTTTAGCATGTTTATTCTCAGGTTTTTCAAAAGTGCTTCTGTTGTCTGCTTGCTATTTGCTCAAGGTGTTGTATGAAGTCTTTTATGCCATATTTTCAAAAAGACATTGCATTCAAATATTATTGTTATAATCTGTTATTAAATAAATTGATGATTTAGTCATTTTGTATAAGTTGTCATATATATTTGGGATATGTCTATATTTTGGTAAACTTTCTATGTATAGAAAGTATTTTTTTTTTTTAAAAAATGAATGCAATGTTTTATCAAAACGTATCATATAGAGGTCGAAACCTCGCTGTGGGACCGTAGATAACGTACCGCGTCAATAGCGATTTTGGCGGGTCGTTAGAGATGGTATCAGAGCATTGGTTCTAGGGAATTAGGTACATTAATGTGTCTGACATGGACCGTTAGGATACATTAGTGATCTAGTCTAGAACCGTGTCGTTACACTTATATGTGATTATGTGCATATTCTGATATTAATATAATATTATTATTACTATCGGTGAGAAAGTATTTCTCCCTTTGATTACAAGCCTTCTCATGCTCAAACGAGTTCATTTTCAACACCCCGGTCATTGAAAAACCAGGAAGCGTAATTCAGGACTTTCGAAATTTCCGACATTCCTACGTGAGTTATTACTTATATAATTTTTTAGATATCATTTGTGTTATAACATGTGCTTATGTGCTTCGATTAAGAAATTCCGGACTTCTCAAATTGTGAATCGGAAGAAGTCTTTTCCGACTCACGAAGATTCTCAGTAGTTTCAAAGACATTCTTACGACATTCCCTTTCAATATTATTAATTATAATATTATATTCCCATACTATTTTTAGTACAACTCTTTTTGAAATCATTTTGATTCATAAATTTTGGAAAACGACACTTGTTTCATATCCAAAAATATTTTGGAGTAGTGTTGGAATGGAAGTATGACTTAGTGTAATATAATTACGCTTGATCAACGTGGTTATATTACGGTAAGTCATGCAGAAGTTCTAATGGAACGTGATGGTGGTAATGCTTGATCAACCTTATCTTCACCACGTACCATGTTACAAGACTCTGTTTTCTGTGCTGATATCTGAATATACCAAGACTCTATATGTGACATCATTTGAGTCACGTGTGGTTTCCTTCTCATCTTTGTTATATCATACTTGCACTCCGAACCATTTAATCAAAGGTATTCGTTATCAAAGAAATATGATCTCGTTTTGCCCAACTTTCATACTTAACTACAAGATGCTCGGTCTTACTATGTCAAGACGAACATTCCTATCCTCACTTGTTTCCTAAACGCAGTTTAATCGCACCAACCAAAATTTCGGGACGAAATTTTCTTTAACGGGTAGGTAATGTAATAACCCGACTTTTTCCGTTAAATATTTAACAACCATTTATTAAATTCAATGATTTTTCCATGCCATATTTTTTTTCTATATTAAAGAACAGACTAATTTTGATATGTGTTAATTTATCACTAGAAAATTTTGAAAATTAGTAATAATAAAGTTAATAATTGAAACTAATAACTTATGAAAGATATATAAATACTTTATAAATAAATATATAAAATGATAAATAAAAATATATAATAAATGGTTAAATTGAATTTCGACATCACTAGATTCGTATATATTTCTAGTCACTATTTAGATCCAAGTTGTAAGAAATTTTGTTTACTACTTTTTAGTATTTTTTTTTTTATATAAAACACTACGGTTAGTGAAACCAAGAAAAATACCTTTTCAGACAACGAAACGCATGAATACTTATTTTATATAATAATTAAGTTTTAAAAAAATCGAATTATTTAATTGGGATATTTTTAAATTAAACCCGAGAAAATTAGTTTAAACATTCATGTTTCAATAAAGGACAAATATTTATTTAATGTAAAATATTATAAATAAGTATTTTATGAAAAACACAAACCAGGTATGACGTCAAGAGTTTAAAAGGTTTCAAACAATATGGATATATATAATTTTTTTATAAATATAAAATTAACCAGTCATTGAATCATATTAAGATAAAATACATTGGATCTTAGCTAAAGGATAAAAATTTAATTATAACATGTGACTTTACAGTAATACCCGTGTTTACCAAATTATTACACCCGTGATATATTCATACCCGTGACTACACTGTATTATCCGTGATGTCTATTATTAAGATAGATATATCCCGTGACTATACAGTTAACACCCGTGTTTTATAGCTGTGATATATATATATATATATATATATATATATATATATATATATATATATATATATATATATATATATATATATATATATATATATATATATATATATATATATATATATTAATCTATAACCCTAATTTATTCATACCCGTTCATTTTTCTTCTTCTCCTCAAGAGCACCCACATTCTTCTTCACTTCTAACCTCAAATTTTCCTTCAATATTTGCTTGATCACAAAATCGTTTACATATTCGGATTCCTCTCGAAGAGCTCTACTTATCCGTACCAACAATTTCTTGATTTGAGTAAGTTTTAAAAACTCCAATTTTCTAGTTTTCATATTTTTGTTACATATTAGGGTAGATATAGTGTCTAGTGCTCAAGTCCTTGTATGTATGCATGATATTGTTCGTTAATTTGATCATTTGTTGACTTGTTGATGAATCACAAATTTGAATGGTATTTTGCTGATATGAACATGATATTTTCAGTTTATGAAATACTTATAAATGAAATCCTTGTGAAAAACTATTAATTTTAGGCTCAAGAATCACTTGATTTCGTTTAGAATTGCTTCCGGTATGATTAATTGAAGTTTAACATGATATTACATGAAATCCGAATTGTTTTGCCATGTTTCTAGAATTTTGACTTTTTTATCTGTAAATATAAGTATGTAGATGGATTACTATTGAAAAACTATTAATTTTAGGCTCAAGAATCAATTGATTTCGCTATCGTATGCTCCCGATATGTTAAATTGAAGTTTTCATGTGATCTTGCTATGAATCCTAATTTTCTGAGATGAATACTTTATGATTGAGTTTGTGAACTGATGTTAGATGTATAGATAATTGAAAAACACCCAAGATAGGCTTAAGATTCATGTTAATCAGATATGTAAAGCCCTCGTTATGGTTAATTAAAGGTTTGTGATTTTGTTGCTTAAAAATTTATTTCGGTTTAAAAATTCGTAATTGAAACTGTGAATCTGGGAAAGTATGCTATATATTCAGGTCCGGAGAGGTATATAGTTGTATTGCTTGCGAAAAAAAAACATTTGGTTTTCAATTAGATATGTCCAATTCCGATAAAAGAGTCAAAATCTATGGCCAAATCAAAGTTAGAATTTTATATTATTTAAAACCGGACAGAACAGTTTCATTGGGATGCGTGCGACTTGATCTCAGGATTCTGGGTTCACAGTTGCGTGCGTATCGAAAAATTAATAAGTTTAGACTCCAGAAACGCGTCATTTGGATACTTTTTGGATTTGATATGATTTTTCAAAGTTTATACATGAGTACCGAAACGATTCAGCATTACAGCCTGGTACGTTTTCAGTCACTGCGAGCTTTCTGTTTAGGGTTAGAGGTTGTGCTTCGGATATATTATAGTCGACTAAATTCCGGAGATTTTGGCGTGTATTTCAAGTCAAACGGACCTGTACTCATTTTTATAAAAATTCTGGAAGTTGACTACATTATTTAAGCTAAATAATATGTGCAATTGACTTTGTTTGACCAAATGGGTTTAATGGGTCAAAATGGGTAACGGTCAGTGTAGAAAAGTTCCAAACGTAGATTTAAGTAAGTTTAAAGGTTGTGTGTTTAAAAAAAATAAGTTGTGGCATGTTTTGGTCAAAATGGGTGTTTATGACCCATTTGGGTCATACGAGCCTACTTTGACCCATATGCGAAATTTTGAGAACCAAAGGTATGTAACACATCCCGTATATTGATTTAAGTATGTTTGCAAGTTTTGGTGCTTTAAAAATGAGTTTGGGTCAAATTTGGTTTAAAGAAAGTTTTATGACTCATTCGGGTCAAACGTGCATAAATTGACCCATATGCATAATTTTGGAAAACGAAAGTCACCAACACATCTAAAATGTCATTTTTGAGCTGTGATAAAAATTTGGTTAAGTCAGGTCAGCCGGATTCAAATTTGGATCGTCAACCGAAAATTTTAGTATTTTAACAAAATTGTCAAAATGACTCTCGGACCTACTTTGAGGACTCGCAAGTTGAAATCAGTTAAGTTTAGATAAAAACTATTATTTGATATTGAAAGTATTTGTGACAAGCTTTAAAACGATATATTATTTGTATAATTTTGTTGAGTCTAAACAGGTATAAAACAAGCGAGAAAATGGGCAATCATTGCTGATTTTGAACACTTAAACAAAAATTTTATCAGCATTTTATGTTTCGGGAGACTGTTTTCGCGAGGTCATAACTTTAGAACCGTAACTCCGTTTTTGTCAAATAAACTGTCTATAGAAAGGTGGGATCACATACTTTCCAATGGTCACGACCTAAAGTATTATATCAAATTTGGTGGGACCCGAAATCAGCTGCAAAATACTAAAAAATACATATATGTAAATAATATAAATTTTTCTAAGTAAAAATGAATAACTTAAGTTTGACCTATGTTTGACTACTTGACCTACTTGTGTAATTTTATGCGGTTGTTGACTTGTGTTAATCATGTTGACTGTGTTTGACTTGCGTTTGACTTACATTTGACTTACTTTGACTTGCGTTGACTTTTGTTGACTTTTGCTAAATTTTGCTACATTTATGAGTCGGACTTGAGCAATAGGACTATACGAACCCTATGACCTGACCTAGCTTGTTAGACATTTATTAACCAGCATATATTCTTTAGGATGAGGTCTACGGTTACTTGCATTCCGAGTATTGGTTACATCTACGTGAATTGTTTATTGGGCTACAAAGGTGAGTTTCATTTGCTCCCTTTTTAATTGCTTTTGCAATATATATTTTTGGGCTGAGAATACATGCGCTGCTTTTATAAATATTTACAAAATAGACACAAGTACTTAAAAATATATTCTACGTTGAGTTGTACCACTGGCATATTTCCCTGTAGCTTGGTAACTACTATTTACATGGGTATTGTAAACGCGAATCCTGTTGATAGATCTATCGGGCCTGACAACCCCAACCGGACTGGACGACCAGTATTCAACGGTTGCACAGTACTTCGTTTCGGTAACTACACTTGGTACGGTGTAGTGAGATTTCATAATAAAGGGAATATGCGACGTTGATTAAATGTTAAGTATGGTTACCAAGTGCTCAACCACTTAGAATGCTTTACATACACTTGCGAGTGTATTATGTTTATGATTATGAAATCTTGTGGTCTATTGAAACTATTGCTAACTGTTGTTATGATAAACCTATGAACTCACCAACCTTTTGGTTGACACTTTTAGCATGTTTATTCTCAGGTTTTTCAAAAGTGCTTCTGCTGTCTGCTTGCTATTTGCTCAAGGTGTTGTATGGAGTCTTTTATGCCATATTTTCAAAAAGACATTGCATTCAAATATTATTGTTATAATCTGTTATTAAATAAATTGATGATTTAGTCATTTTGTATAAGTTGTCATATATATTTGGGATATGTCTATATTTTGGTAAACTTTCTATGTATAGAAAGTATTTTTTTTTTTTTTAAAATGAATGCAATGTTTTATCAAAACGTATCATATAGAGGTCGAAACCTCGCTGTGGGACCGTAGATAACGTACCGCGTCAATAGCGATTTTGGCGGGTCGTTAGAAAGATCTATTTGAAATTCAACGAATCGATGTGGGGGTAATCCCGGTAATTCTTTCGGAAATACATCGGGAAATTCTTTTGCGACGGGAACATCATTGATGCTCTTTTCTTTAGTTTGTACTTTCTCCACGTGTGCTAGAACAGCATAGCAACCTTTTCTTATTAGTTTTTGTGCCTTCAAATTACTAATAAGATGTAGCTTCGTGTTGCCCTTTTCTCCGTACACCATTAAGGGTTTTCCTTTTTCTCGTATAATGCGAATTGCATTTTTGTAACAAACGATCTCTGCTTTCACTTCTTTCAACCAGTCCATACCGATTATCACATCAAAACTCCCTAACTCTACTGGTATCAAGTCAATCTTAAATGTTTCGCTAACCAGTTTAATTTCTCGATTCCGACATATATTATCTGCTGAAATTAATTTACCATTTGCTAATTCGAGTAAAAATTTACTATCCAAAGGCGTCAATGGACAACTTAATTTAGCCCAAAAATCTCTACTCATATAGCTTCTATCCGCAACCGAATCAAATAAAACCGTAAGCAGATTTATTGTCAATAAGAAACGTACCCGTAACAAGCTCCGGGTCTTCCTGTGCCTCTACCGCATTAATATTGAAAACTCTTCCGCGGCCTTGTCCATTCGTGTTCTCCTGGTTCGGGCAATTTCTAATAATATGGCCCGGTTTTCCACATTTATAACAAACTACATTGGCATAACTTGCTCTGGCACTACTTGCTCCGCCATTACTCATTCCGACACCATTTGTTCCTTTCGTTCTGTTAACCCCTGGTCCGTAGACCTCACACTTCGCTGCGCTATGACCATTTCTTTTACACTTGTTGCAAAATTTGGTGCAAAACCCCGAGTGATACTTTTCACACCTTTGGCATAGCTGCTTCTGATTGTTGTTGTTGTTGCGGTTATTATTGTTGTTGGGATGATTGTTGTAGTTGCTGTTGTTGTTGTTGTTGTTGTTGTTGTTGTTGTTGGGCCGTTTGTTGTAGTTGCGATTGATGTTGCGATTTTTGGGATAGTTGTTGCGATTATTGTTGTAATTGCTGTTGTTGTTGTATTGGTGATTCTTATCACCGTTTTCCTCCCACTTTCTTTTGACTTGCTTCACATTGGCCTCTTCGGCAGTCTGTTCTTTAATTCTTTCTTCAATCTGGTTCACTAGTTTGTGAGCCATTCTACATGCCTGTTGTATGGAGGCAGGCTCGTGTGAACTTATATCTTCTTGGATTCTTTCCGATAATCCTTTCATAAACGTGTCGATCTTCTCTTCCTCATCTTCGAACGCTCCCGGACACAATAGGCACAATTCTGTGAATCGTCTTTCGTACGTGGTAATATCAAATCCTTGGGTTCGTAACCCTCTAAGTTCTAAGTTCTGTCTTGAGCTTATTGACCTCGGTTCTGGGACGGTACTTCTCGTTCATCAAGTGCTTGAATGCTGACCACGGTAGTGCGTAAGCATTATCTTGTCCCACTTGCTCTAGATAGGTATTCCACCATGTTAACGCAGAACCTGTGAAGGTATGCATAGAATACTTCACTTTGTCCTCTTCAGTACACTTACTTATGGAAAACACCGATTCGACCTTCTCGGTCCACCGTTTCAATCCGATCGGTCCTTCGGTTCCATCAAATTTTAAAGGTTTGCAGGCAGTGAATTCTTTGTAGGTGCATCCTACACGATTTCCTGTACTGCTAGATCCAAGGTTATTGTTGGTATGTAGCGCAGCCTGTACTGCGGCTATGTTTGAAGCTAGAAAAGTACGGAATTCCTCTTCATTCATATTCACGGTGTGTCGAGTAGTTGGTGCCATTTCCTTCAAAATAGTCAAATGAAACAAGTTAATCATATAGAATATTAAGAGTAGTCAATACTATCTCGTAGCATAATATGAACTCATTTATAAAAGCTTTTTCTTCATATTAGCATTTTATAAGTTTAAATTCGGGTAGTACCTACCCGTTAAGTTCATACTTAGTAGCTAATATACAATTCAACTACTACAATTCTATATGAAAAACTGATTATAATAATATTTCGCGTTCAAACTTTTACACAATATTTTACAAACTTACAATACCGCTTATTTTACATATAGCATGAAATATAGCACACAATAAATTTGATATAAGATGGTTGTGAAGATAATTCTAGCTAGTACACAAGTCGTTCAGCAAAGGCAATAAAGACACGTAATTCATACGTCCAGAAACAAGTCATGCATTCTGGTTTTACTAGGACTACTTCCCATCCTTGGTCTTGTGGAACAGAACCGTTATGGCCGTTGATAAGACAGCGTGTTGTAACGTCGTTAAAGGGATGAGGGTTACGTAATGTCCAACAGTCTCGTAACAATCTAAAAACCTCATTTCTTACCCCAATTACCGACTCCGTCACTTGTGGGAACGTTTTGTTTAATAGTTGTAGCCCGATGTTCTTGTTCTCACTTTGGTGAGAAGCCAACATTACTAACCCGTAAGCATAACATGCTTCTTTATGTTGCATGTTAGCCGCTTTTTCTAAATCACGAAGTCCTATATTCGGATATATTGAATCAAAATAATTTCTTAACCCGTTGCGTAAAATAGCATTTGGGTTCCCCGCAATATATGCGTCAAAGTAAACACATCGTAACTTATGGATTTCCCAATGTGATATCCCCCATCTTTCGAATGAAAGCCTTTTATAAATCAAGGCATTCTTGGAACGTTCTTCGAATGTCTTACAAACTGATCTCGCCTTAAATAGTTGTGCCGAGGAATTCTGACCGACTCTAGACAAGATTTCATCAATCATGTCTCCGGGTAGGTCTCTTAAATATTGGGTTGTCTATCCATTTTGTGTTTTTATACTGTAAAATAGACAAGAGTTAGATTCATAAAAAAAATACTTATTAATACAAGCAATTTTTACATATATCATAAAGCATAAACACACTATATTACATATATTACACCACACGAATACAACTATCTTATTCCGACTCGCTCGTTTCTTTTTCTTCGGTTTTGGTTCGTTTTGCCAAGTTTCTAGGGATATATGATGTTCCCCTAATACGAGCCGTCGTTTTCCACATTGGTTTAGAAAAACCTGGTGGTTTAGAGGTTCCCGGGTTATTGTCACAACTTAAGAAATACGGGTGTTGACGATACATATAAAGTTCATCGGGTTTGGAATCAAATTTTTCTATTTTTATGCCCTTTCCCTTATTGTTCTCTTTTGCCTTATTAAATTGTGTTGGGGTAATTTCTATAACATCATCGGAATCCTTGTCGGGATCCGATTCATCGGAGAATTGGTAATCCTCCCAATACTTTGCTTCCTTGGCGGAAACACCATTGACCATAACTAACTTTGGTCGGTTGGTTGAGGATTTTCTTCTACTTAACCGTTTTATTATTTCCCCCACTGGTTCTATTTTTTCTTCTGGTTCCGATTCTTCTTCCGGTTCCGACTCTTCTTCCGGTTCCGACTCTTCCTCCGGTTCCTCTTCGGGAACTTGTGAATCAGTCCACGAATCATTGCAATTTACATTTGACTCTTCATTATTATTAGGTGAGTCAATGGGACTTGTTCTAGAGGTAGACATCTATCACATAATATCAAACACGTTAAGAGATTAATATATCACATAATATTCACATGTTAAAAATATATAGTTTCCAACAAAATTTGTTAAGCAATCATTTTTCAAGTAAACACGGTCGAAGTCCAGACTCACTAACGCATCCTAACAAATTCAATAAGACTCACTAATGTAAAATTCTGGTTCTCTAAGACCAACGCTCGGATACCAACTAAAATGTCCCGTTCTTATTGATTAAAAACGTTCCATATTAATTGATTTCGTTGCGAGGTTTTGACCTCTATATGAGACGTTTTTCAAAGACTGCATTCATTTTTAAAACAAACCATAACCTTTATTTCATAAATAAAGGTTTAAAAAGCATTACGTAGATTATCAAATAATGATAATCTAAAATAACCTGTTTACACACGACCATTACATAATGGTTTACAATACAAATATGTTACATCGAAATCAGTTTCTTGAATGCAGTTTTTACACAGTATCATACAAACATGGACTCCAAATCTTGTCCTTATTTTAGTATGCAACAGTGGAAGCTCTTAGTATTCACCTGAGAATAAACATGCTTTAAACGTCAACAAAAATGTTGGTGAGTTATAGGTTTAACCTATATATATCAAATCGTAACAATAGACCACAAGATTTCATATTTCAATATACATCCCATACATAGAGATAAAAATCATTCATATGGTGAACACCTGGTAACTGACATTAACAAGATGCATATATAAGAATATCCCCATCATTCCGGGAGACCCTTCGGATATGATATAAAATTCGAAGTACTAAAGCATCCGGTACTTTGGATGGGGTTTGTTAGGCCCAATAGATCTATCTTTAGGATTCGCATCAATTAGGGTGTCTGTTCCCTAATTCTTAGATTACCAGACTTAATAAAAAGGGGCATATTCAATTTCGATAATTCAATCATAGAATGTAGTTTCACGTACTTGTGTCTATTTTGTAAATCATTTATAAAACCTGCATGTATTCTCATCCCAAAAATATTAGATTTTAAAAGTGGGACTATAACTCACTTTCACAGATTTCTACTTCGTCGGGAAGTAAGACTTGGCCACTGGTTGATTCACAAACCTATAACAATATATACATATATATCAAAGTATGTTCAAAATATATTTACAAAACTTTTAATACATTTTAATGTTTTAAGTTTATTAAGTCAGCTGTCCTCGTTAGTAAACTACAACTAGTTGTCCACAGTTAGATGTACAGAAATAAATCGATAAATATTATCTTGAATCAATCCACGACTCAGTGTATACGTGTCTCAGTATTGATCACAACTCAAACTATATATATTTTGGAATCAACCTCAACCCTGTATAGCTAACTCCAACATTCACATATAGAGTGTCTATGGTTGTTCCGAAATATATATAGATGTGTCTACATGATAGGTCGAAACATTGTATACGTGTCTATGGTATCTCAAGATTACATAATATACAATACAAGTTGTCATAACCCGACCTTAACCATAAGGACGAATACAACAACATATGATTTCATCGCGAGGTATTGACCTCTATATGCGACATTTTTCAAAAACTGCATTCGTTTTTACAATACAAACCATAGCTTTTATTACAAATACAAGGTTTAAACAACTTAATAATGATTATCGTTTAGCGATAATCTTAGACTTACAAACTTTACATGTGATAATAACAATACGACCTCCAACATATTTTACATTACAAATCCTCCGATATGCAGTTTTATTTTTGACACAAATATGCATACTCAAGATCTTGCTTAAATTCAACTTGTTGCAGCGGAAGCTTTTAGTTATCACCTGGGAATAAACATGCTTAAAACGTCAACATAAAGTTGGTGAGATATAGGTTTAATGCCGGCAGCGTTATAAATATAGACCACAAGATTTCATATATAAACGTTTTAATAAAAATATTCTAAGTTGTTGAGCACTTGATAACCATACTTAACATTTAATCAACGTCGCATATACCCTTTATTATGAAATCTTACTACACCGTACCAAGTGTAGTCACCGAAACGAAGTACTGTGCAACCGTTGAATACTGTTCGTCCAGTCCGGTTGGGGTTGTCAGGCCCGATAGATCTATCAACACGATTCACGTTTACAATACCTCATGTAAATAATAGTTACCAAGTTACAGGGAAGTATGCCAGTTGTACAACTCAACGTAGAATATATTTTTTTTTATCACTTGTGTCCATAACGTAAATCATAAAATGCATGTATTCTCAACCCGAAATATTTAGAGTTTAAAAGTGGGACTATATACTCACTTTTGCCTTGAAGGTATTTATCACGACTTGGTCTCCGATAGATATCACGAACCTAACCATATATATAATATATCAACATATTTTCTTTTTAAGTAATCGTTACATATATATATACTTTTAATATTTTCTTAGTCCGTAGTTAGCAGTCCGATGTTAGTGGTCCACAATTAGTTGCTTAAATAAAATAAATAAAGACCCCATCGTATTCGTATTGATCAGAATTAATCTTGACCCATGGTACCATGTTGTCAAATGACGTGTTGCGTACATAAAGTACCGTGTTGTCAGATGACGTGTTGCGTACAATCATGAGGTCTTATGATTAATCTTCTCGTGTTGTTTACGGGTGGTCCTGGAATATATAAAATCAAATCATAAGTAAATATATATTAAATATTATGTTAATTAGCCAAGATATGATTAATCCGATTTTGTCATAATATGATATATTACAGGTTTTGAAGTGTTTTAAAAATCAAATTAGAAGGATCTATTTAGTTTGCGAACAGATCATTCAAACTATGTTCTTGTTGTTAAAAATTTTATAACACAAAATAAGATAGCTATATAAATATGAATCGAATAAGATTATGAATAAGGTTACTACCTCAAGTTACTTGGATAAAGCTACTGGAAAAGATAGAAAATAATCTTGATCAAACTTTCTTATGATGATTATAGGTTGTTCATGAAGCTAGTTCTTCATGAGTATTTGCTGAGATTGTGAAGAACACTTAGAGTTCCTAAGAGTGTGTTTTTTTTTTAGTTAGAGAAAGATGGTTGTAAGAATGAAATAAAAAACCAAGGTGATGGTGATACTTATAGGACAGTCTGGTTGTTGAGGGAACAAGGACAAATTATTGTGTTGAATTTTTGAGTAATAATGTATGCTAGCTTACAAATAAGATTCCCTCTTATCTAGGGCAGATCTAAAGCTGATAAGGATATTGATTTGATATGTATTTACCAATAGTAAATACGTATGGATGATGAGTATGATACGGTAAAAGAAGCTCAAAATCGGGCTTTTATTTTGGGTCAAACCGGGCCAAAATAAAATTTTAAGACATTTTTAATAAGGCAATTTTAGCCAGCCAGGGGCTCTGCCCCTTGGACCCCGCCAGGGGTTGCCACCCCTTGGACCCCGCTTATCGGGGGCGCTGCCCCCGAACCCCCGTCATAATCAAGATAAGTTCAAACAAGTGTGCACTCCACACTTCCCCAAACTTGTTCGATATTTATCAAGATTATTTTGGTTACAAATTAATCCCATTACACTTAAATCATATTGGTGACATAGATCACCAACACATTATAGATTGTAAGTATATATGTCAAAGAACGTTACATATAGTTATCGTTTTGAAAACTTAAGTTTGTGGTCTCAAAGTATACTTATAACTCATTGTTGTTAGTTCACAATGAAATGTTAAACCATCCTTAAATCATGTTAAATATGTATAGATATGTACATATACATAATCGTATAATTATCGTGTGTTATAAAGTTTGTGATATCATCGGTCAAATTGGACGGTCAAACGTTGTGTGAAACTCTTTTCAAAAACATAAGTCTCAATAGTTTGGATTGCTTATCATGTTGGTAAGGTTTATTTTATGTAAATATTAATCTCATAAGTATAAAACGATCGGAAAATCCGGGTCGTTACAGTACCTACCCGTTAAATAAATTTCGTCCCGAAATTTTAAAGTTGTACCTATTTTGCTTTGTCGGGAAACAAATGTGGATACTTTTGTTTCATCTGATCCTCTCGTTCCCAAGTAAACTCGGGACCCCTTCGAGCATTCCAACGAACCTTGACGATTGGTATGTTGCTCTGCTTGAGTTGTTTAACTTCACGGTCCATGATTTCGACTGGTTCTTCTATGAATTGTAGTTTCTCGTCGACTTGGATTTCTTCAAGAGAAATGATGAGATCTTCCTTTACAAGACATTTCTTGAGGTTTGAGACGTGAAATGAATTATGTACCCCAGTGAGTTGTTGTGGTAACTCGAGTCGATAAGCTACCGGTCCGATGCGTTCGATGATCTTAAACGGGCCTACATACCTTGGGTTCAGTTTACCCCTTTTTCAAAAACGTATTACACCTTTCCAAGGTGACACCTTTAGCATAACCATGTCACCGATCTGAAACTCTAATGGTTTCCTTCGGATATCGGCGTAGCTCTTTTGGCGACTACGGGCTGTTTTCAATCTCTCCTTGATTTGCACTATCTTCTCAGTAGTTTCATGGATGATCTCGGGACCAGTTAATTGTCGATCTCCTACTTCGTTCCAACAGATAGGGGATCTACACTTCCTTCCATACAGTGCTTCGAATGGTGCAGCTTTAATGCTCGCATGATAACTGTTATTATACGAGAATTCTGCTAATGGTAGATATTTATCTCATCCATTTCCAAAATCGATCACACATGCCCTCAGCATGTCTTCAAGAGTCTGAATTGTTCTTTCACTCTGCCCGTCAGTTTGCGGATGGTATGCGGTGCTCATATCCAAACGGGTTCCCAGGGCCTCCTGTAGTGATTGCCAAAACTTTGATGTAAATCTACTATCACGATCGGATATAATGGAAATAGGTATTCCATGCATTGAAACAATTTCCTTTATGTATAATCGTAATAGTTTCTCCATTCTATCCGTTTCCTTTATAGGCAAGAAATGTGCAGATTTGGTGAGACGATCAACTATTACCCAAATAGTGTCATAACCCCAGGCAGTCTTAGGTAACTTTGTGATGAAATCCATGGTAATACCATCCCATTTCCATTCTGGGATTTCTGGTTGTTGAAGTAACCCTGACGGCTTCTGATGTTCTGCTTTGACTTTGGAACAAGTTAAACATTCCCCAACATATGTTGCAACATCTGTCTTTAAATTAGGCCACCAATAATGCGTCTTAAGATCTTGATACATCTTTCCAACTCCAGGATGTATCGAGTATCTTGTCTTATGTGCCTCATTCAATATCAACTTCCTTAATCCACCCAACTTCGGTACCCAAATACGGTTTGCAAAATATCGAATTTCGTCTTCCCGCATAACGAGTTGCTTCTCATACTTCTTCATTATTTCATTTCCTATGTTTTCTTTAGTAAGAGCTTCTCGTTGAGCCTCTTTGATTTGTGAGTTGAGATTCATGCGAATTTTTATGTTCATTGCTCGTACTCGAATTGGTTCCCGTTCCTTTCTGCTTAGAGCGTCAGCTACTACATTCGCTTTCCCGGGATGATAGCGAATCTCACAATCATAGTCGTTTATCAGCTCGACCCACCTACGTTGCCTCATGTTCAGCTGTTTCTGATCGAAAATATGTTGAAGGCTTTTATGATCAGTAAACACAGTGCATTTAACTCCATATAAATAGTGTCTCCATATCTTCAATGCAAACACTACTGCCCCCAATTGTAGATCATGCGTCGTATAATTCCGCTCGTGAATCTTCAATTGTCGAGATGCGTATGCAATAACTTTCTTTCGTTGCATAAGGACGCAACCAAAACCTTGTCGCGAAGCGTCACAATATATATCAAAATCATCGTTCCCTTCAGGTAACGATAAAATAGGTGCCGTGGTCAAATTCTTCTTGAGTAATTGAAATGCACTCTCCTGCTCAATGGTCCATTCGTACTTCTTCCCTTTTTGTGTTAACGCTGTCAATGGTTTAGCTATTCGGGAAAAATCTTGAATAAACCTTCTATAATAACCGGCTAAACCCAAAAATTGGCGTATCTGCGTTGGTGTCTTAGGAGTCTCCCATTTTTCAATGGCCTCAATTTTAGCTGGATCAACCTGAATTCCTTTGCTACTAACAACGTGGCCAAGAAATTGCACTTCTTTCAACCAAAATGCACACTTAGAAAATTTGGCGTATAACTATTCTTTTCTTAACAATTCTAACACTAACCTTAAATGCTGCTCATGCTCTTGCTCACTCTTGGAATAGATAAGAATATCGTCAATGAAAACGATAACAAACTTATCTAAATACGGACTACAAACTCGATTCATGAGGTCCATGAATACAGCTGGCGCATTAGTCAACCCAAACGGCATGACCAAAAATTCATAATGACCGTAGCGTGTCCGAAAAGCAGTTTTCGGAATATCTTCTTCTTTGACACGTAATTGATGATAGCCCGATCTTAAGTCGATTTTTGAGTACACACATGATCCTTGTAATTGATCAAATAAGTCATAAATTCTCGGTAGTGGATACCGATTCTTGATAGTTAACTTATTTAATTCACGATAATCTATACACATTCGGAAAGATCCATCTTTCTTCTTGACGAATAAAATCGGAGCTCCCCACGGTGAAGTGCTCGGTCGAATGAAACCGCGGTCCAGTAATTCTTGTAACTGGCTTTGTAACTCTTTCATCTCAGATGGTGCAAGTCTATATGGAGCACGAGCCACTGGTGCAGCTCCTGGTACTAGATCTATTTGAAATTCTACAGATCTAAATGGAGGTAATCCCGGCAACTCTTTCGGAAATACTTCAGGAAAATCTCTTACCACAGGCACGTCGTTGATGCTCTTTACTTTTTCCTTCATTTCGACTTTATTAACATGTGCTAGGATAGCATAGCACCCTTTCTTCAAGCACTTTTGAGCTTTCAAATAACTAATGAGTTTTAGCTTTGAGTTACCCTTCTCTCCATAAATCATTACTGGCGTTTTATCCTTACGAGGAATGCGAATTGCCTTCTTTGCGCACACAACTTCAGCTCCTATTTTGGACATCCAGTCCATGCCGACTATTACATCAAAACTTCCTAATTCTACGGGTATCAAATCAATCTTAAATGTTTCTCCGGCTAAATTTATTTTACAATCACGGCAAATTTTATCGGCTTTAATTAGTTTACCATTAGCTAACTCAATCATGTACTTAGCATCTAGAGGTAATGATGAACAATTCAATTTAGCGTAAAAGTATCTACTCACGTAACTTCTATCGGCACCAGTATCAAATATAATAGATGCAGATAAGTTATTAATGGTAAACATACCCGTAACAAGCTCCGGGTCTTCACACGCCTCTCTAGCATTAATAACAAATGCTCTTCCACGTGCAGATCCATTATTCTTCTCTGGATTCGGACACTGGCTCTTATAATGACCCTGTTTCCCACACCCATAACAAGTAACAGTGGCCAAGGCAGTTCTATTTGCATTGGTGGCAGGAGTCTTGGTACCGTTTGTATTTGTAGCAGGAACCCTACAATCTTCAGCAAGATGATCTTTTCGATTACAATTGTTACACACCACATTACAATAACCAGAGTGATGTTTGTGGCATCTGTTACATAAAGGATTTCGTCCTTTGTAACCTGAGTTTGAACCGCTACCCGCACCTTGCGTGGTTTCTTGTTTCTTGTTGGATTGTTGATGATTACCTTCCCACTTTCTTTTGTTTCCCGATGTCTTGACATCGGTGTTCTTATCCAGAATAATCTGGTCCATCAACTCGTTAGCCATGGTGATAGCTTCATGAATAGTCTTGGGTTTGGATGCTGTAACATTTGCCTTGACCTTTTTAGGCAAACCGTCTTTGTACAGTTCAATCTTCCGTTCTTCGGTTGGTACCAATTCGGGACATAGCAAAGCTAATTCCATGAATCGCTGATTGTAGGTGGTGAGTTCAGTACCAACAGCTTTCAGGCTTCGTAATTCAGCTTCCAACTTCCTAACCTCGTTCCTTGGACAATATTCGTTGATTAGCATTGTTTTGAATTCTTCCCAAGGAGTATCATAAGCTACATCTCCTCCTACGGCCTTCACATAGTTTTTCCACCACGTGAGTGCACTATCTTGTAGGGTACATGATGCATACTTGGTCATGTCCTTCTTAATACAACCACTGATTTTAAACACAGACTCAATCTTTTCGATCCACCGGGTTAAACCAACCGGTCCTTCTGTTCCACTGAATGATGAGGGCTTGCAACCTTGAAAAGTTTTGTAAGTGCACCCCACACGAGGATTTGGGTTAACTGCATCACCTCTTGCAGCCTCGACCCATAACATTCTGTCGTTCACTCGCTGATTAATGAGTTCCTGGATTTCTTGTTCCGTCATTCGGTTCAATCGCGCCATAATCTTCAACAAGAATGAAAAAAAATGATTATTCACATGGAATATTATAGATGTAGTATGTATTTACAGTACATCGTAGCTTAGTAATAATATGAACCAGTTATTATTATAAAAGCCTTTTCTTCTTATTAGCGTTTTATAATTATATCTAGGGTAGTACCTACCCGTTAAAGTTCATACTTAATAGCTTAGTACGAAAATCAATTACTACCACCCAAATAATACTTAACCATGGAAAATTATTGCATTTCACACTTCACTATTTTACATATGCTTATCTTACATCAAACATTAAGCAAACCACACTAGTAATATTATACAAAACATTATATGATCCCATGGTTTAAAACAACAGCGCATCATTTAACCCAAAGCGTTTGTGTTCAAAGAAATCGCTTAAAGGTTATCCTGGTTGTCTCCCTGCGTTTTGGCTGAGGAACCGAAGAACTGGATGTCGGGATAGAACTAATAGGAATAGCGGGAATAGGTGTGGAAGTATCTGGTGGAGTTGGTGCCACAACATCCTCTCTAGACTCGGGATTTAGATTTTCCATTTCAGTAGCCTTTCGTTTCTTTCCTCGTTCGAACTTGTCTTTCGTAATTTCCTGTATTTCTTCCTCCTCAGGATCACTTTCCGGTTCCTCTTCAATTGATTCATCCGGAACTTGTGAGTTTTCCCCAAAGGTATCGTTTTCATCATCAGATAGATTAATGACTGGAACGCCATCTGAAGAGTCTGGTTCGGAGTCGCTGAATGTGATAATAAGTTCTAAGCCAGACATCTATCACATAACAACTAGCACGTTAATACCACATAATATTTACATATTAATTTTTAACCAACAAGGATAAGCAATAGTTTTCGAAATCAAACACGGTCAAAGTCCAGACTCACTAATGCATCCTAACAAACTCGATAAGACACACTAATGCAAATTCTCTGGTTCTCTAAGACCAACGCTCTGATACCACATGTCATAACCCGACCTTAACCATAAGGACGAATACAACAACATATGATTTCATCGCGAGGTATTGACCTCTATATGCAACATTTTTCAAAAACTGCATTCGTTTTTACAATACAAACCATAGCTTTTATTACAAATACAAGGTTTAAACAACTTAATAATGATTATCGTTTAGCTATAATCTTAGACTTACAAACTTTACATGTGATAATAACAATACGACCTCCAACATATTTTACATTACAAATCCTCCGATATGTAGTTTTATTTTTGACACAAATATGCATACTCAAGATCTTGCTTAAATTCAACATGTTGCAGCGGAAGCTTTTAGTTATCACCTGAGAATAAACATGCTTAAAACGTCAACATAAAGTTGGTGAGATATAGGTTTAATGCCGGCAGCGTTATAAATATAGACCACAAGATTTCATATATAAACGTTTTAATAAAAATATTCTAAGTTGTTGAGCACTTGATAACCATACTTAACATTTAATCAACGTCGCATATACCCTTTATTATGAAATCTTACTACACCGTACCAAGTGTAGTTACCGAAACGAAGTACTGTGCAACCGTTGAATACTGGTCGTCCAGTCCGGTTGGGGTTGTCAGGCCCGATAGATCTATCAACAGGATTCGCGTTTACAATACCTCATGTAAATAATAGTTACCAAGTTACAGGGAAGTATGCCAGTGGTACAACTCAACGTAGAATATATATTTTTTTATCACTTGTGTCCATAACGTAAATCATAAAATGCATGTATTCTCATCCCGAAATATTTAGAGTTTAAAAGTGGGACTATATACTCACTTTTGCCTTGAAGGTATTTATCACGACTTGGTCTCCGATAGATATCACGAACCTAACCATATATATAATATATCAACATATTTTCTTTTTAAGTAATCGTTACATATATATATATACTTTTAATATTTTCTTAGTCCGTAGTTAGCAGTCCAATGTTAGTGGTCCACAATTAGTTGCTTAAATAAAGTAAATAAAGACCCCATCGTATTCGTATTGATCAGAATTAATCTTGACCCATGGTACCATGTTGTCAAATGACGTGTTGCGTACATAAAGTACCGTGTTGTCAGATGACGTGTTGCGTACAATCATGAGGTCTTATGATTAATCTTCTCGTGTTGTTTACGGGTGGTCCTGGAATATATAAAATCAAATCATAAGTAAATATATATTAAATATTATGTTAATTAGCCAAGATATGATTAATCCGATTTTGTCATAATATGATATATTACAGGTTTTGAAGTGTTTTAAAAATCAAATTAGAAGGATCTATTTAGTTTGCGAACAGGTTTGAAATCATTCAAACTATGTTCTTGTTGTTAAAAATTTATAACACAAAATAAGATAGCTATATAAATATGAATCGAATAAGATTATGAATAAGGTTACTACCTCAAGTTACTTGGATAAAGCTACTGGAAAAGATAGAAAATAATCTTGATCAAACTTTCTTATGATGATTATAGGTTGTTCATGAAGCTAGTTCTTCATGAGTATTTGCTGAGATTGTGAAGAACACTTAGAGTTCCTAAGAGTGTGTTTTTTTTTTAGTTAGAGAAAGATGGTTGTAAGAATGAAATGAAAAACCAAGGTGATGGTGATACTTATAGGACAGTCTGGTTGTTGAGGGAACAAGGACAAACTATTGTGTTGAATTTTTGAGTAATAATGTATGCTAGCTTACAAATAAGATTCCCTCTTATCTAGGGCAGATCTAAAGCTGATAAGGATATTGATTTGATGTGTATTTACCAATAGTAAATACGTATGGATGATGAGTATGATACGGTAAAAGAAGCTCAAAATCGGGCTTTTATTTTAGGTCAAACCGAGCCAAAATAAAATTTTAAGACATTTTTAATAAGGCAATATTAGCCAGCCAGGGGCTCTGCCCCTTGGACCCCGCCAGGGGTTGCCACCCCTTGGACCTCGCTTATCGGGGGCGCTGCCCCCGAACCCCCGTCATAATCAAGATAAGTTCAAACAAGTGTGCACTCCACACTTCCCCAAACTTGTTCGATATTTATCAAGATTATTTTGGTTACAAATTAATCCCATTACACTTAAATCATATTGGTGACATAGATCACCAACACATTATAGATTGTAAGTATATATGTCAAAGAACGTTACATATAGTTATCGTTTTGAAAACTTAAGTTTGTGGTCTCAAAGTATACTTATAACTCATTGTTGTTAGTTCACAATGAAATGTTAAACCATCCTTAAATCATGTTAAATATGTATAGATATGTACATATACATAATCGTATAATTATCGTGTGTTATATAGTTCGTGATATCATCGGTCAAATTGGACGGTCAAACGTTGTGTGAAACTCTTTTCAAAAACATAAGTCTCAACAGTTTGGATTGCTTATCATGTTGGTAAGGTTTATTTTATGTAAATATTAATCTCATAAGTATAAAACGATCGGAAAATCCGGGTCGTTACACAAGTTGATTAAGTTATGGTTGGAATAGATTTGTTACCAATTTTCACGTAGCTAAAATGAGTAGTTTTTACCAATTTTGTTTTGCTCGCCATTTATTCGTTTCTAATCCGTTTTGAGTGATTTAAGCGGCCAGGGTTTCGTATTGAACTTGAATTTATGAAAATAAACAGAAAAGGTATAGGTTTATAGTCGGAAATACAAGTTACAAGTCGTTTTTGAAAGAGGTAGTCATTTTCGTCGAAAGAACGACATCTTGATGACTGTTTTGAAAAACATACTTTCACTTTGAGTTTAACCATGATTTTTGGATATGGTTTCATGTTCATAAGAAAAATCATTTTCCCAGAAGTATAGCTTTTAAATCAAAGTTTTTCATAGTTTTAATTATCCAAACCAAAACAGCCCCCGGTTGTAACTACGACGGCGTAAATCCGGTTTTATGGTGTTTATCGTGTTTCCGGGTTTTAAATCATTAAGTTAGCATATCATATAGATATAGATCATGTGTATAGTTGATTTTAAAAGTGTAGTTAGAAGGATTAACTTTATTTACGAACAAGTTTAGAATTAACTAAACGATGTTCTAGTGATTACTAGTTTACCACTTCGAATATGATAGCTTTTTATGTATGAATCGAATGATGTTATGAACATCATTACTACCTTAAGTTCCTTGGATAAACCTACTGGAAAAGAGAAAAATGGATCTAGCTTCAATGGATCCTTGGATGGCTCGAAGTTCTTGAAGCAGAATCATGACACGAAAACAAGTTCAAGTAAGATCATCACTTGAAATAAGATTGTTATAGTTATAGAAATTGAACCAAAGTTTGAATATGATTATTACCTTATATTAGAATGATAACCTACTGTAAGAAACAAAGATTTCTTGAGGTTGGATGATCACCTTACAAGATTGGAAGTGAGCTAGCAAACTTGAAAGTATTCTTGATTTTATGTAACTAGAACTTGTAGAATATATGAAGAACACTTAGAACTTGAAGATAGAACTTGAGAGAGATCAATTAGATGAATTAAATTGAAGAATGAAAGTGTATGGATTAGATATAAAGGATATGTAATTTTGTTTTCATGTAAATAAGTCATGAATGATTACTCATATTTTTGTAATTTTATGAGATATTTCATGCTAGTTGCCAAATGATGGTTCCCACATGTGTTAGGTGACTCACATGGGCTGCTAAGAGCTGATCATTGGAGTGTATATACCTATAGTACATACATCTAAAAGCAGTGTATTGTACGAGTACGAATACGGATGCATACGAGTAGAATTGTTGATGAAACTGAACGAGGATGTAATTGTAAGCATTTTTGTTAAGTAGAAGTATTTTGATAAGTGTCTTGAAGTCTTTCAAAAGTGTATGAATACATATTAAAACACTACATGTATATACATTTTAACCGAGTCGTTAAGTCATCGTTAGCCGTTACATGTAAGTGTTGTTTTGAAACCTTTAGGTTAACGATCTTGTTAAATGTTGTTAACCCAATGTTTATAATATCAAATGAGATTTTAAATTATTATATTATCATGATATTATGATGTACGAATATCTCTTAATATGATATATATACATTAAATGTCGTTACAACGATAATCGTTACATATATGTCTCGTTTCAAAATTATTAAGTTAGTAGTCTTGTTTTTACATATGTAGTTCATTATTAATATACTTAATGCCATCTTTACTTATCATAATATCATGTTAACTATATATATAACCATATATATGTCATCATATAGTTTTTACAAGTTTTAACGTTCGTGAATCACCGGTCAACTTGGGTGGTCAATTGTCTATATGAAACCTATTTCAATTAATCAAGTCTTAACAAGTTTGATTGCTTAATATGTTGGAAACACTTAATCATGTAAATAACAATTTCATTTAATATATATATATATATATATATATATATATATATATATATATATATATATATATATATATATATATATATATATATATATATAAAAACATGGAAAAGTTCGGGTCACTACAGCTAGGACCTTGTTGGTTGTTGTATGGAACATTTAGTTGATAATTCTGGTTTTGATTGTAAATTGGTCTTGGCGGTTGGTAATTATTCTGATAATTATTTCCAGGCCTTTGGTTTAGATATGAAACATTCTCTCTTTGTTCCATTGTTAGTTCAATACTGAGACAATCTTTTGTCAAATATGGTCCTCCACACTGCTCACAACTAATTCGTATTGAGTGTATATCCTTAGTCATCTTTTCCATTCATCTCTCGACATCATCTATCTTTGCGGAAATGGAATCTAAGTCATGGCTAGAATCGGATCTAGCTGCTTTAGATGATCTAACGATATCTTTTTCTTGGTGCCACTCATGTGAGTGGGAAGCAGTGTTATCAATAATTTTGTAAGCATCAGTTTCGGTTTTCTTCATAATAGAACCACCAGCTGCTATATCTATGTCTTTCCTTGTAGTGATGTCGCATCCTTGGTATAATATTTGTACTATTTGACAAGTGTCTAAACCATGTTGCGGACATCCTCTCAATAACTTTCCAAATCTGGTCCATGCCTCAAAAAATTTTTCATTTGGCTTCTGTGTGAATGTAACAATTTCTCCTTGAAGTCTTACGGCTCTAGATGCCGGAAAGAATTGTTTAAGAAATTTTTCAACTAAAACGTCCCATGTATCAATCGCCCCTTCAGGTAACGATTCCAACCAATCTTTGGCTTCTCCCTTTAAAGTCCAGGGAAATAACATGAGATATATCTGTTCATCTTCCACTTCTCTTATTTTAAATAAAGTACAGATCCTATTAAAGGTACGAAGATGTTCATTTGGATCTTCCTTCGTCGCACCACTAAATTGGCATTGATTAGTCACCATGTGTAGAATTTGTCCTTTGATTTCATAATCTGGCGCATTAATGTCTGGATGAGTAATTGCGTGACCTTGGCCAGTGCGTTTAGCTCTCATTCGGTCTTCCATACTTAGAGGTTCCAGATTCTCCATGATTGAATTTGTTGAATCTGAATCACTAGAGGATTCTGATTTAATGGTTCGTTCCTCAACAATCTCTGTTTGAATGATTGATGGTTCCGGAGGAAAAATTAATGGTTCAGGATCTATGAATCGTCCCTGAATATTCTCCGGATTCTCAATTGTGAGGGCGGGTTCAAAAAATGGATTATCGGAAATTTGAATTGGAGTACTTGGTCAACTGGATGATGATTCTAAAGAAAAATCAACGGCAACAATATTTGCTAGATGTCTTGATCGAGTTACCAGTGGTGAACGTACAAAAGGTGGTGAACGTTTTGCTCGGTGCATTCACTGAATATCCTATTAGTTTTTAAAAAGGAAGAAAAATTATATAAGTTATCCAATTAATAGACTTTTCTGATTTTGCCCACGTTTCGAATAGCCAAAAGATGCAGCAGAGGGGCAGGATTCGTTTGGTCTCAATATAATTGAGTACTGTTTGGCTCCAATAACCCGGTCCACGTACAAATCCAACTATTACTACGAACCAGAAAATTTTGATGTCTATCAATTTAACCGCTTAAAATAATTTTTCTTAATTTAAAGAAATTTAGAGAAGAAGTAGAAAATTCTATGTCCAAAAAACTAGAATTGCGAGAAATAAGAAAGAAAAAGAGCGCGTCGGTTTTAAAATTAAAATTGGAGAAATAAGAAAGAAAAAGAGTGACTTATAAAACTTTAAAACACTCGACTAACCCAACCTTATTATTATCACTAACTTAAAATTAAAATTGCAAATTGAGATTACTAATTGGAGTGATAATTGATACATAGGTAAAAGGCGTCGAAAAATAAAAATAAGAAAGTCGCGCGTTGAAACTTAAAAAGGAACTAAAAACTAAGAATTAAAAGTTGCGTCTAAAAATATTAAAGCTTACAAGGAATTCTATATTCCAAATGGCAATATCTTAAAAAGGTACTAAAAACTTAGAACAGCGTCGCAAAATTCTAAAGCACCTAAATCTTAGTCTAAAGAAAAAGCACTTAAGGGATTTTACGGTAAAGCCTAAAAATCTAGAAGTAAAAATAACTATGGCAAAAACTATGTATAAAAACTAAATATAAGCGAAAAATACAAAAATTACGCTAAAATAAATAAAAAGGAACAAAATATAAAAATAAACTAAAATTCATAAAAAGTACAATTTTTATAAAAATATTATTTTTATATTTTTTATTTTATAAAACTATTAATTTTATGTATTAATAAAAACTAAAACTAAAAATACAAATTAAATCTAAAAACTAAAATTAAACAATTAAAAATACTAACCCTAATTAGGGTTTTAAGTTAAATAATAATAATGATAATTATTATCCGTAATTAATGCAGTACGAGAATCAACTGTGGCGTGTCAGATGCCCTCATGCGATCGCATGAAAATATGCCTTCGAGCTCATGCGATCGCATGAGCTAGGGTTTCGGGCCAGTTACTGGGCTGCTACAGTACTGGACTCGAGTGTTTTTTTATTTTATTTTTGTTTTGCTGTGTTGAAATAAATATATATAATATATTTTAATAATTTAAATAAAACTTATATTTTTATAAAATAAAGATAAAGAAACTTTTATAGAACTTAAATATTTAACAAACTCTTAAAAATATTTATATTTTTCTTTTTCTTTTTATATTTTAGAATATTTAAGACGTATTTTTACAAAAGCGTATTTTTTTATAAAAGTAAACTAAAAATTAAAAATCTTTTTTTTATATATATTAGCGTTGCGCTTCCGACTTTTAAGCTAGATTTGATCCCCGGCAGCGGCGCCAAAAATACTTGATATGCGCAGAGGTGTATATGAAATAGCTTATATTTTTACTAGAAAATACTATTAAATACGATATAATTTTACACAAGATATTTATTTATTTATAGAATGGATATACCTAAACCTTGCTACAACACTTATAGGCAGTGTACCTAATCGTACAGTAGTGTAGTTTTTAGTAAGTCCGGATCGTTCCACAGTGAAAATCTTTTAAACAAAGCTTAACGCTATATTAGTTTTAATTTATGAAAATACAAATATATATAAGTAATATTATTATTATAAAAGGGGGTTTTTACCGTTTAATGACCGGTTTGTCAATTTTTAAAACTTTAGTCACAGTTAAAACCTAATGTAAAATATTAAATAAATAAAAGACTTACTTTAAAGCGTAAAGTAAATAACGATAATGAAATTGCGATAAATAAAAGTGCGATAAAATAAACTTGCGATAATTAAAAAGTACGATAATTAAAAGTGCAATTAAATACAATGACAATAAATAAAAGTACGATAATTAAAAGTGCAATTAAATATGAAAATAAAGGAATTATGCTTATTTAAACTTCCGTAATCATGATGTTTGACGTGTTGATTTTAGTTTTATGCCCATGGGTTAATTGTTCTTTGTCCTGGATTATTCAATATGTCCGTCTGGTTTTTGTCCATAACAGTCCATCAGTCATAAATATAAAGTGCGAGTGTCCTCGTCAAATTATCCTTATACCCGAAGTCAAATATTCCAACTAATTGGGGACTTAAACTGTAACAAGGTTTTAATACTTTGTTTAATAATTACACCAGGATATCAACTGCGTGTAACCCAAGGTTTTAATACTTTGTTATCAATTATGCCAAGTGTCCTTGTACATAATTTCACCCCTGTTTTAATAATTCTAGTGACTATTAATCCATTCCCGTGTCCGGTTAAATGAACGATTATTAGTACAAATAAATATCCAGCCCATCGTGTCCGATCGAGTGTATATGGTTATTTATTGGTACGTCCAATTGTAAATCTTTATATTAAAATTAACAAACTATCATTTAGTTAAACAAATATAAAGCCCATTAATAGCCCATAGTCTAATTTCCAAAAGTGTCATTCTTTTGTCCAAACCCCAATTATGGTACAAAGCCCAATTACCCAATTTTAGTAATTAGCCCAACATCATGATTACTTCGTTTTAAATAAGCATAATAATAACTTAGCTACGAGACATTAAATTAAAAAGGTTGAACATAACTTACAATGATTAAAAATAGCGTAGCGTTACACTGACAGAATTTCGACTTACACCCTTACAATATGCGCTAACATACCCTTATTATTAGAATTAAAATTAAAATTAAAATTATAATATATATATATATATATATATATATATATATATATATATATATATACGTTGAGAGTTGGATGGATGGATATATATATTTTTGATGCACCAAACTGCGACTTTTATAGGCATGTGGGCTGGAAAAGGGCCTCATGCGATCGCATGGGCTTTGCTCTTCAAGGCCATGCGATCGCATGGCCAGCTGGGGAGGCTCAAAAGTCTTTAAAAATGTGGGCTGCTTATTTATTTATTATATAATATAATATATATAATTAAATTTAATTATATATATATTATATTATATTCTTGTACTCCGTTGACTTGTAATTTTTAGTCCGTTGCGTCGAGCGTTGAGAGTTGACTCTGGTCCCGGTTCCGAATTTTTGAACGTCCTTGCGTACAATTTAATATCTTGTACTTTGCGTTTTGAATCTTGTACTCTTGTAATTTTGAGACGTTTCTTATCAATAATTGGAACCTCTTTGATTGTACTTTGTACTTTTGAGCTTTTTGGTCGTTTGCGTCTTAAATTCGTCGAATCTGTCTTTTGTCTTCACCTTTTATTATTTAAACGAATATCACTTGTAAATAGAACAATTGCAACTAAAAGCTTGTCTTTCTTGAGGGATAATACTATGAAATATATGTTCGTTTTTAGCATTATCAACTATCCCCCAGTTCTGTTCAACATACGGGAGATCTACACTTTCTGTCGTAAAGTGCTTCGAAAGGCGAAGCCTTAATGCTTGCGTGATAACTGTTGTTGTATGAGAATTCAGCTAGTGGTAGATGTTTATCCCATCCATTTCTGAAATCAATAACACATACCCTCAACATGTCTTCTAATGTTTGGATGGTTCTCTCGCTCTGGCCATCAGTTTGTGGGTGATATGCCGTACTCATGTCTAAACGAGTTCCCATTGCGTCTTGCAGTGTCTGCCAGAATCTAGATGTGAATCTGCTGTCTCTGTCGAAAATAATGGATATCGGCACTCCATGTCGGGAAACCACTTCTTTGATATAAATCTGTGCCAACTTCTTCATCTTATCCGTCTCCTTAATTGGTAGAAAAGTGAGCTGACTTTGTGAGACGATCAACAATAACCCAAATCGTATCGTAACCTCCCACAGTCTTGGGCAACTTAGTGATGAAATCCATAATAATACATTCCCATTTCTACTGGGGAATCTCCAGCTGGGTCAGCAGTCCTGACGGTTTCTGATGTTCTGCCTCGACTTTAGCACATGTAGAGCACTTACCCACATATGTAGCAATATTGGCTTTCATATTAGGCCACCAGTACAGTGCCTTAATATCTTGATACATCTTGTTGGATCCAGGGTGAATAGAATACCTTGTCTTGTGTGCCTCATCTAGCACTAGTTCCCTTAATTCACCAAACTTCGGTACCCAAATTCTATCTATGAAGTATCAGGTTCAATCTTCTTGGACGAAAAATTTCCTATCCAGTCCTCTAAGTGACTCAGTAGCAATATTTTCTTCTTTCAAAGCCTCAAGTTGTGCGCCGTGTATCTGAGAAGTAAGGTTCGTTCGGACAGTCATGTTTAACGCTTTAACTCGGAGAGGTTTAGCCTTCTTTTTCCTACTTAAGGCATCTGCAATGACATTAGCCTTGCCAGGATTGTAGTGACCCGTCCTAATCCACCTGGACGAAGTCTTCAGCAGATGGTCCCATTGCGAGGTACTGACCTCTATATGCCATGAACGACTCCGTGTAATATCTTTAAAATGAGCAAATGCACAGCGGAAGATTTCTTTCATACCTGAGAATAAACATGCTTTCAAGTGTCAACCAAAAGGTTGGTGAGTTCATAGGTTTATCATAAATAATAAAATTCATCATTTTGATAGACCACAAGATTTAAATGTTGCATGGTACAAATGAGCCCGAATCCTATACCCACCTGTAATGTACATGCGATATCTTTTAAATACAGTACACCTTTCTCGTGTACGAAATCATTTTCACAAATCTTAGTAACCGTACGCATATCTCGTGCACAAAAACTAATACACATAACCTGTGTATAAAAATCATTCTCTCGATACATAACATTCACATCAATTGGTGGCAATTATCATGTCCACATAATTCAACGGTGGCAATTATCATGTCCACATAATTCAACGGTGGCAATTATCATGTCCACATAATTCAACGGTGGCAATTATCATGTCCACATAATTCAACGGTGGCAATTATCATGTCCACATAATTCATTCGAGGAAAGTTTTGTTTGTGTCTATCTCGTCAAACATTTATAAAAGCATTTCATGTATTCGCAGTTCAAAATATATTTCAAAAGCATTTAGTAAAGCAGTTGTAAAAACAGCGCATGTATTCTCAGTCCCAAAAATGTAAAGAGTAAAAGGGAATCAAATGAACTCACAGTACGATATTTTGTAGTAAAAATATGCATATGACAGAACTGAACAATGCAGGGTTGACCTCGGATTCACGAACCTATATCAATTATATATATTAACTCATAGAATCAAATAATTCTATCTATTAATTATATAATATTTATATATTAGTGTTGTAATTATATATAAAATTTATACTAAATCTTAACTAAAGTATATATATTTTATTTACATTTTTTATCTTAAATTATATGTTATCTATATTTATTTTGTATACTTTAAATAAATAATTTATAAAAATATTACTATATTTTTATTCAGTATATCTTTATATGACTAACTTTTGTTGTAATAATAATAATAATGTTTCTAATGATAATAAGAATGATAATACTTATAATAATAATGAAAATGATAATTTTAATAAAAATAATTTTGCTAATAATAATAATTTTTAAAAATGATAATTTAAATGATAATACTAATAATTGTTAATTATGTTAATAATAATAATAATAATAATAATAATAATAATAATAATAATAATAATAATAATAATAATAATAATAATAATAATAATAGTAATGATATTCTTAATACTCCTTTTAATGATAATAATATTAATAATAAGTATAATATTTATTTTAGTATAATAATAATATAATAATAATAATATATAGCTACCTCGAGAATAGACCCTTTAAATAAAGATAACGCCTTAGTCCGGGCTCGAACTCGCGACCTCTCGGTCATGAAAACACCCTTAACCATCTGATCTATTTCGATTTTGTGATTACATCACTTCCTAAAATCTATTTATCCCTAATCCAATTCTACATGTAACAGGCCCAAATATTCAACACAACTCAACAGCTAAAAAAAAAAAATGCAGGCGCCAAGATTCGAACTCAAGACCTCTTGTTTAGCAAACCCACTACTAACCACTGAACTGCTCACTAGTTTTCTGAATCAATTCGCGTTTATAATTATATAACCATTTATGAACTGTTAACATAAACATCATCATTTTTCTTAACTTTTATTATCATCATCATTCTAACACTTAATCATCAACATATCCATCAACCTAATCAATAACATAATCTAATCTTAATCCTAAATATCATTTTATCATCATCACTTGATAATCCCTATCGTGACATAACATCACCATCATCAATAATCATCTTAATTACCAACATCTCATCTCATCTTTATTAAATTATCAACAACATATACATGATCATCATCGATTTCTGTCTTTGAAAAATAGAAAAATACTTAGTAATAACAAGGAACTTCGATGGTCTGTAGTGATTTGAAACAGAAAGACAATACCATCGGTGTGGGCTGCAGGAGTCAAAGAAAAATCCAATAGTGACTCATTTCGTGGCCCAACAGAATTCTTGGCCCAACCACACTAATCCTACGGCCCAATCAGACTCCTTACACACCCGATTATTTTAGCAGTATGCATGTTTCGGTTCAAATTAAATGACAAGATTTTATATGTGGAGTTGAGAATCCAATGGAACAAGTCTCCATCATGACCCCTCACCCATCTTCTTTTGTCACCTTTCCTTCATACATCAATCATCATTACTTTATCCTTCCATATTTATCATTGACGTTATATTAATAGAAGAATTAGAACACATAAGTGAACGGATATCAGCAATAAACAAAAGGTGTGAAACAAAAAGAAAGAACAAAAGAAAAAAAAAAGATTGGTATTAAGGTAGTGATATGTTCGCGATTTAAAGGGAAACAGAAGCAAGGCCTTTGCAGCTAAGATCGGTTGGTTCTTGACTGTAATAGAAGGTGTATAAAAGCTACAAAAATTGAACGAAATAGAAATAAAAGAAAGAAGGAAGAAGAGAAAAGGAAAGAAAGAAAAAAATGATGAGGGTGCGTTCATTCGTTGGTGGTATATGGTTGGTGTCGGTTTATGATGATCGAGTGGTGATGGTCTATGATCGAGTTGTAGCAGAACAAGTCAAGAACAAAATCAAGTGAGTGTTTGCTTTATGAGTTAAAATAGTACGATAACATAAGGTGGTGATGTCGTGTGGATGTTATAGTGGTTTACGGTTTGTAGTGATGATTAAAGAGATGGTGAAGGTGACGGATTTACTTGAAGAAGAATGAAGGTTCGGTGGTGAGTTTCGATATGATGAGTTTTGGTCTCATTAATTTCAGTTTTTATTTCCCTGACTTGAAGTAGTATTCTTATATAATGTGATTGTATTGACAGCTTATTTGAGCAGACCAAAAACAAAAGAAGTAAAGATCGAAAATGACTCATAACAAATTCTTGTTATTTTGTAAATAGAGACCGAATATTTACAGACAGAGTACAAGATTGTGAGCAGGAGATGAAGAAATCTTTAAAAAGAAAGATTGGGATTGCTAACAGACTTTGGATACATCTGTGATTGAATTTGATTCTGAAACAGGATTAGAGACAGGAAACAAAAGAGTGATCGTGATGTACTAAAGATTTTTGTTTGATCCTTTGATTGAATCGTGATTGGTACTGGATTAAAGACAGAAACAAAATTTCAGTACGATTTGATTATGATATTACACAAAATACGAAACTTTTATGTATATATATATATATATATATATATATATATATATATATATATATATATATATATATATATATATATATATATATATATAACTATATTTATTTATATAGCTGTATATGTATATATATATATATATATATATATATATATATATATATATATATATATATATATATAACTGTATTTTATATATGTATGTAGTTTCATGTGTAATTTATATTAATGAATCATACTGATTCATATATTGTATCTGTATATATCAATATATATATATATATATAAATCTGTTTTTATATGTCAGTATATATATATATCTTTTTTTTACATACTATAATTAATCTTATTAATTAATAAATATAACTATAATAATACTCTTAATATTATAATTAATAATATCATAGTGATAATAATAATATTATTATTAATTATATTGATAATAATAGTTATAAAATTTATAACAATTATAATTATAATAATAATACTAATATTTTTAATGATAATAATAATATTAGTAATTATAACACTTTATATATATCAAATTTTTATTTATAGATTATATATTTAAAATAATATTAATACATTAGTATTGATATTAATATTTAAGGTAATAACAATATTTTTACACATTTATATTTATAATTACATTTAATATATTAGTATTACATAGTATTGATTATGTAATATGATTATATAATATACATTTCATAATATCTTATATTAAGTATTAAATTTTTATACACTTATCATATATTACAATATACATATAATAATAATTATAAAAATCATATATATAGATTCATTTTAAATTGCACTTAATTATTTTGTATCTTATTTTACATATTTGAATCTAATGTTTAATTTTTATATTTTTATAAATTCAAATTTTTATATATACTTATATATATATATATATATATATATATATATATATATATATATATATATATATATATATATATATATACATGTTTATTTACAAACAATTGTTCGTGAATCGTCGGGCATAGTCAAAGGTTAACTGAATCCATGTAAACAGGTCAAAAATTTTGAGACTCAACATAATAGACTTTTATTATCGTGTCAATAATATTAATTCGTATCGAGAGTTTGGTTCAAAATTAGTCGGAATTTTCCAGGTCGTCACAAGGATGATAGCGGATCTCGCAATCATAATCGTTCAATAGTTCTACCCAACATCTCTGCCTCACGTTAAGTTGTTTCTGGTCGAAGATATGCTGCAAACTCTTGTGATCGGTGAAAACAGTAAACTTAGTACCATACAAGTAGTGTCTTCACATCTTAAGTGCAAAGACCACAACACCAAGTTCCAAATCATGCGTAGTGTAATTCAGTTCATGTACCTTCAGTTGTCGTGATCCATAGGCAATCACTTTCTTCCGTTGCATCAACAGGAAACCAAAACCCTGTCGTGAAGCATCACAGTAAATCACCAAATCTTCATTTTCTTCGGGTAAAGACAAAATCAGAGCAGTAGTCAATTTCTGTTTTAACAATTGAAATGTAGACACGTGTTGCTCAGTCCACTCATACTTCTTACCCTTGTGAGTCAACGCTGTTAACGGTCGGGAAATAGTAGAAAATCCTTCAATGTATCTCCTATAATAACCAGCGAGACCTAAGAATTGCCGAATCTGCATTGGCGACTTAGGCGTCTCCTATTTCTTAATTGTTTCTATCTTCGCAGGATCAACTTGAATACCATTGACACCTACGATGTGACCCAAAAATTGAACTTCTTGCATCCAGAAATCACACTTCGAAAATTTCGCGTACAACTGCTCTTTCTTGAGCATCTCAAGTAGCAAATGGAGATGATGTTCATGTTCTTTCTCGTTCTTAGAATATACCATAATATCATCAATAAACACAATAACAAACTTGTACAGATATGGCTTACACACACGGTTCATGAAATCCATGAACACAGCCGGTGTGTTCATCAATCCAATCGGCATTACGGTAAATTCATGATGTCCATAGCATGTTATAAACGTTGTCTTCAGTATATCTGTATCCTTTACTCTCATCTGATGGTAACCTGATGATGTGTGCGAAGGTGTATACGAAATACTATTATTTTTACTACGAAATATTATATGATATGATACAAGTTTTAATTAATTTACGGATGGGATATACCTAAACCTTGCTACAACATTATAGGCAGTGTAGCTAATCGTTAGAGTAGTGTAGTTTTTAGTAAGTCCGGTTCGTTCCACAGCGAGCTAGTGATACGTACTATATTTTTATAAACTATATTTGTATAAAATATATATAATTATATAAGTAGTAATATTATAAAAGGGGGGTTTTACCGTTTAATGACCGGTTTATCGATTTTAAATAAAGCGTAAAGATAAATGACAATAATTAAAGTGCATAAAATAAATAACAATATATAAAGTTGCGATAATTAAAATTGCGAATAATAAAATGACAGTAAATAAAAGTACGATGAGAAATATAATAAAACAATTATGCTAATTTAAACTTCCGTAATCATGATGTTTGACGTTTTGATTTTAATTAATTGTTACCCGGGTTAATTGTCATTTGTCCTGGTTTATTTGATACCTATCTGGTTTTTGTCCATAATAGGCCATCGGTCATAATTATAAAATGCTCGTCAAATTAACCTTATTCCCGAAGTCAAATATTCCAACTAATTAGGGATTTAAACTGTAACAAGGTTTTAATACTTTGTTAATATTTACACTATGTTATCGACTGCCTGTAATCCAAGTTTTAATACTTTTTTAACAATTACACCAATTATCCTTGTATGTAATCCACCCCTGTTTTAATTAGTCCATGATACATTAATTTATTCACTTGGCCATAATGAATAATCAATTTCCAATCCAATTGATTAATTAAATTATTGTAAATGATGTCGTATAAACGTCACTAAATAGGACATTCGTAATCAATTTAATAATTATTAGATTAACTAATTTGAAGATAGGTTCGACAGGTTCCAATGAGTTATCATTCAATTAGACAATACCCCCCATCTATTAATAGTTTATAGTCCAATGTCCACAAGTGTCGGTCTTTTGTCCAAACCCAAATTATGGTACAAAATCCAATAACCCCGTCTTAAATATTTAGTCCATCATCACGATTACTTCGGCTCAAATAAGCATAATAATAACTTAGTCACGAGACATTAATTTAAAAAGGAAGAACATAGCTTACAGTGGTTATTAATCGCGTAGCGTTACACGGACATAGTTCTGACTTTAAAACCCGTAAAACATTTCTTACAATAACTCAACTAAACCATAACTTTATTATTAAAATTAACTTAAATTAAAATTATAATATAAATATATATTACATTGATGAAGGAAAAGAAAAATATGTGTAGAATTCGAGCAGAATGTGTGAGCTTTTATAGGCCCACTTTGAACTGTACAGCTCCGCGAGTGCGGTACTTTTGTGCCTTACAGCTCCGCGAGTGCGGAGCTTCGGATTCCAGCTCACCAAATTGAGTTAAACGTGGGCTGCTGAATATTATAATATATAATATAATATAATAATATATAATTTTATATAATTATATATATATATATATATATATATATATATATATATATATATATATATATATATATTATATTATATTCTTGTGCATAGTTGACTTGTAATTTTAGCTCCGTTGAGTCGTACGTTGATACTCGGTTTATGTCTCGGTTCCGGATTTTCGAACGCCTTTTCGTACGAGTAGATATCTTGTACTTTGCGTTCCGCGACTTGTACTCTTGTCAATATTTAGATGTTAATTATCAATAATTAGAACCACTTGGATTGTAACTTGTACATTTAAGCTTTTTGGTCATTTGCGTCTTCAAATCGTCGTTTTTGTCTTTTGTCTTCGCACTTATTTATTTAAACAAATATTACACAAAAATAGAACAATTGCAACCAAAAGCTTTACATATTGGAAGGATATTGATACTAAATATATGTTCATTTGGAGCACTATCAAATATCCCCACACTTGAACGTTACTTATCCTCAAGCAATACAGAACTTGAAATTAAAATCACACTTCACTCGAATCACTTTTTTATTTTCACACTTTATACATCAGTGATTTTGATACGGCGGTATACACAATGATAGTAACGATGTGGTTTACAGTCCCACATGACTATTAAAAATTTAGATCTTTTAAGGAAATTGGATCTTTATGAAAACATTTGATCTTTTGAAAATTCATTCTAGCTTTTATCCTAGATAAGTTTTCCGGAATAACCCTTCACCAGTGTTTGCAAAATGCTTTTGTGAGTTTTGTGGGTTTCAGATTTTAAAATTTTAGCTCAAAACTTGCGGTTTTGTGTCACCCGCTTGCTAACCTTGTATTAGGAAAGCACACGTCTAGTTTACTTATCCCGTATATTACCTTTCAGTAAACTACCGTCCAGTTGTAAAGGAAAGCATTGAACAAGCAACTGTTAAAGCAATGTCTAATGACATGCAGATGTTCATGGTCTAAAACGTGTCGGATGCAATTACTATCCTTTGTAGAAGCAATAGTAAAGATCACCCTATAATTTTTCGGTCTGGCACAAGGTCCTGTCTTCGACCATGCTATGCAACCACTGTTCTTACGGTTGACACCCGATTTGGTTCATGTGACCTAATGAATTCCAGGTGAATTCCTAGGATTTTACGTTCAATGGTAATGAACACATTGAAAATAGGTTTTCAGAAAACAAATCGGTTTTAATTTGATCAAAATATTTTCTCGTTCAAGCTCGAGTTTAGATATCATCGAATTCCATGAGTTTGTAATTCTCAATCTTTAAGGTCAATCTCAAGGATTGAGTAATATCAGGCTTAAATGCTGATTTTTAATCTTTAAGGAGATTATCCTTTCTGGGGGTCTGATTCATTAGTCTTATCAAGCTAATTTGCACGGCACCCTCCCCATTTTACGAGATAGATCCTCTCATGAATAGGATAAGTCTGACCACATGGCGACCCTGTTTGATGCTGAGGTCCGTGGATTTCTAGCTGATTTTCGAGATAACTTTTCAAGGTTTTTCGTAGACTCTACAACTGGTCTGGACGACAACTTCCTGACCTAAATCAAGAAGCGCGTGTCTTTTTCGGAAGACTTTACTTCCTTTTAATGATGGAACTGATTCATCGTGTAGATCCATCTTTCTTTCAAATATATTACAGTAAATCGAATAAAACTGATTAGTTTAGTCAAAACAAAAGTACATGCAATAATCTTGTACAAAAATATGTGATATCTGTTTTAAAGAACTTGGTAAATTCTTCCAACACTTAGCTTTTATTTATTCTTTTCTTTGCCTTTTTATTCTCTTCTATTCCATTTTAAATGAATTCAAGCATTTTGGGTTGTTTCTCCATTTATGTTCTCTCCGAGGTAACAATAATTTCGGTATTATAACCTAGTTTTATCGTTCATAAATATGTATAAACATGATTTTGAATTCATTTAGTTGAAAATTTTTCAAATTTTCACAAAATTTGGCAATTAAACTAAGTGTAAACCCGAGAGAATTTATAACCCTTCCCCACACTTGAGATCTTGCAATGCCCTCATTTGCAAGAAATCAGTAAAAATTTAAATTAATGAGGGTGATTAGTGTAGAAAAATGATTAAAAATACCGAGTTTGCAAACATATTATTTTATATCACATTTGATATTTTGCGCCTTGTCGTCAAAATTAGTAGCTTTTACTGAACTTAATGCCAGTCTTTGAAAGTGCGCTGTTTTACCCTGTTTTGTACATAAGATAAACTACAAATATACATAATATTTTTATTATTATTATAATTTTTTATATAAAATCTTTATTTATTAAAACAATTTAAATGAATAATTTTTTAAAATTTTGTTTCCTTTTACTTTAGGTAGTTTCGGTATGTTTACCTAGTCCGTCCCTCGACAAAATTTAAAATTTGTCGTTTTTAAAGCGATTGTTTTAAAAGCAAAGATTTTTGGGTTTTTTAATTTTTTCGGTATACTTTAGATCAATAATATTAAAAATAATGATAACAAAATTTTTCGCCCCGTCTTTGGGTAAAGCAATTTCGATTCTATGATCTAGTCTTTAACTCACGAAGAATTTTAGAAATCATTTTTTTAAACTTAATAAAATAAAGTAAATTTTGTTTTTAAATTCACACAAAACTTAAATTTAAAAATGCATATAAATTTCATATAAAAACTATAAAATAAAAAATTTAGAATGGGGGGGGGGGGAAACTAGTTCTTTAGTGTCTGCTAGCGGAAAAGACCAATCGGATTCCATTCTCGGAACTACACGAGAACAGAACAACTAACTTTAGACAACATTTTCTTTTTAGAACATTTGAATCTCCCCACACTTAGGTAGCTGTGGTGTCGAAATTGTGATTAACTTCATTGTCAATTTCTCTAGGACAATAATCAACTTGCATATCTGTGACTTTTTCTTTAAACCATTGGTCGGATTCCTGTGTAATATCCACAAATTCAACTAGTTTCGCCTTTTCTTTAGGAGATAGATTGGACACTAACCGGTTACATAACTTAAAGTTCCCTTTGGTTCTAGCATCGCGAATCCGTTTAATACGTTTCTTCATTGAACTGTTAATAACAGGGTCATTTAATTTGGTATCAATAACGGGGTTCTTTGTTATCAGGTCATCATTAGGTTTTACTTCATCTTCCCCACACTTAGGCGTTTTATTATTGTTAAGCACTACCGTTGGAGTTGGTAAAACAATATGGTTCTCACCGATCGTTTTTGTTGGTTCAACGGTTTTGGTTGGTGGAGATTTAGACTTTCGAATCACAAAAGTGACCGATTTGTCACCATCACTAAGTGTCATTCTACCCTTTCTTACATCAAATAACGCCCCGGTGGACGCTAAGAATGGTCGACCAAAAATTAGAGGAATGTTTGAGTCCTCTTCTATGACAATAACAATAAATTCGACTAGAAAGGTTAAATTACCCACTTGAACGGGTAGGTTGTCAGCAATTCCAACTAGGTGCTTAATGGTTTGGTTAAAGAGTCGAACACTCATTTCTGTTGGACTTAACTCACCTACTCCTAATCTCTTATATAATGATAGAGGCATAACACTCACACTCGCACCTAAATCTGCTAGTGCATCATACATGACACAATCACTAAGTAGATAAGGAATAATAAACTCACCCGGATCACCCAACCTTGGTGGAAGTTTTGGTGGAACTGTCTTCACCGGGTTTATTTTTACGGTTTTTGTTTCTTGTACCTTCTTATTCTTCTTCTTCTTTCCAAAGGCATCACAAACTTTATTACCTATCATTTGCTCATACTCAACTCCTTTTCTTGGAAACGGGATGGGTGGTCTGTATGGTGCCACCACTGGCTTTACATACTTAGGTGGTGGTGGTGCTGTAACTTCTTCATTGTTACTCACATCTAAAACCTTCCCATCTTCTGGTGTTGGTTTTTTAGAATTCGTTGAAACCATATTAACATTCTCATTTTGAGGATTTACTTCAGTATTACTCGGTAGCTTTCCTTGTTCCCTCTCACTCATCATGCTAGCAAGAGTACCTATGTTTTTTTCTAGATTCAAAATAGAAGCTTGTTGAGTTCTTAATGACTGATCAAACCTCTCATTTGTTTGGGTTTGAGATGTAATAAACTGTGCTTGAGATTCCATTAGCTTTGCCAACATTTCTTCTAGATTTGGCTTTTTCTCTTCGGTTTGTTGTGGTAGTTTAAACAAGCTAGGTCTTTGTTGATTGAAAGTGTTGTTTTGAGTTGATTGGTTATTCGGACCTTGTTGGTTGTACGAGTTATTGTTGATTGTAAAGAATATTTTGATTTCGATTAAAGTTTGGCCTTGACGGTTGATAATTATTTTGATAATTATTTCCCGGCCTTTGGTTCATGTAGGAAACATTCTCTCGTTGTTCGATCGTTTGTTCAATGTGACAATCTTTTGTTAAGTGTGGTCCACCGCATTGCTCACAACTGATTCGTATTGCGTGAATATCTCTAGTCATCTTTTCCATTCGTCTCTCGAAAGTATCTATTTTTGCGGAAACGGAATCAAAGTCATGGCTAGAATCGGCTCTAGCCACTTTAGATGAACGAAAAATATCTTTTTCCTGGTGCCACTCATGTGAGTGGGAAGTTGTGTTATCAATAATTTTGTGAGCTTCGGTTGCTGTTTTCTTCATAATGGAACCACCAGCTGCTGTGTCGATGTCTTTTCATGTAGCAACATCGCATCCTTGGTAGAATATTTGTACTATTTGATAAGTATCTAAACCATGTTGAGGACATCCTCTCAACAACTTTCTGAATCTTGTCCACGCCCCATATAATGTTTCATTTGGCTTTTGCGTGAACGTAACAATTTCTCCTTGAAGTCTCACGGCTTTAGATGCCGGAAAGAATCTTTTAAGAAATTTCTCAACTAAAACATCCCATGTATCAATCGCCCCTTTAGGTAACGATTCTAACCAATCTTTGGCTTCTCCCTTTAAAGTCTAGGGAAACAACATGAGATAGATCTGTTCATCCTCAACTTCTCTGATTTTGAATAAAGTACATATCCTATTAAAGGTTCGAAGATGTTCGTTTGGATCTTCCTTCGGCGCACCACTATATTGGCATTGATTAGTTACCATGTGTAGGATTTGTCCTTTGATTTCATAATCTGGTGCGTTAATGTTTGGCTTAATAATGGCGTGACCTTGGCCCGTGCGTGTGGCTCTCATTCGGTCTTCCATACTTAGAGGTTCCGTTATTTCCATATTTAAATTTGTTGAATACGAATCACTAGAAGATTCTGATTTAACGATTTGTGGTTCAGGAGGAATGATTATTGGTTCAGGATCTTGGAATTGTCCTTGAATATCCTCCGGGTTCTCAATTGTGAGGTCGGGTTCAAAAAATGGATTATCAGAAATTTGAATTGAAGTACTTGTTCGACTAGATGATGATTCTAAAGAAAAATCAATGGCGACAATATTGGCTAGATGTCTTGATCGAGTTACAGGGGTGAACGTATGAAAGGTGGTGAACGTTTTGCTCGGTGCATTCACTGAATATCCTATTAGTTATAAAAATAAAAATTATATAAGTTATTAAATTAATAAACTTTTCTGATCTTGTCCACGTTTCGAATAGCCAAAAGATGCAGCAGGGAGCCAGGATCCTTTAAGTCGGAAAATCCATAACTCAGCCACTAACAAATCCAACTATTACTACGAAGCAGAAAATTTGGATGTCTATCAATTTAATCGCTTAAAATAATTTTTCGTCGAAATTTTAAAGATAAAATCTATGTCCTAAAAATTAGAGCGTAGAGAAATAAGAGGAAGAAAAAGAGTGCGTCGAAAAACGTCGAAAAATAAAAAGTCGAAAAATAATAATAAGAAAGTAAAGCGTCGAAACTTAAAAGTCTAAAAACTAAATATTAAAAGTTGCGTCTAAAGGAATTAAAGCTTAAAAGGAATTCTAAATCCAAAAAGGCAATAACTTAAAAAGCACTAAAATTTATTTAAAACTAAAGCGATAAGTGACGTCGTAAAATTCTAAAGCGTCTAAATCTTAATCTAAAAAAAAGCACTTAAGCGATTTTACGGTAAAACATAAAAATCTAGAAATATAAAAATTCTATGGCAAAAACTAAGTTTAAAACTGATTACGAACGATAAATATACAACTTATGAATTAAACGATTAAAAAGATAAATTATAACTAAAATGATAAAAATACAAATTTTATAAAAATATTATTTTTATATTATTATTTTATAAAAATATTATTCTATATATTTAATAATAATTAATAAACTTAATATTACTAAATAAAACTAAAACTAAATACTAAATACTAAATACTAATTAAATAAATAAATAAAAACCTAATTAGCTTAATAATAATAATAATTAATTAAAACCCTAATATGTAATTAATGCGTTTAAGGTTGCAGTCTGGGACGTCTCCGCGACTGCGGTGTTCAGTACCTGATGTAAAGACCCGTTCTAATCCATAAGAAAGAATACAATAACATATGATTACATCACGAGGTATTTGACCTCTATATGATACATTTTACAAACATTGCATTCGTTTTAAAAGACAATCTTTCATTTCATCGAAAGTTGACAGGCATGCATATCATTTCATAATATCTATCTATAAATGATCTAATCTGTCATTTACATTATCATAATCTTTACTGAACTCAACGACTTGAATGCAATGTCTTTTGAAATATGCCATGAATGATTCCAAGTAATATCTTTAAAATGAGCTAATGCACAGCGGAAGATTTCTTTAATACCTGAGAATAAACATGCTTTAAAGTGTCAACCAAAAGGTTGATGAGTTCATTAGTTTATCATAATCATTCATTTCCATCATTTTAATAGACCACAAGAATTTCATTTCTAGTTCTCATAAATATACGTCCCATGCATAGAGACAAAAATCATTCATATGGATTGAACACCTGGTAACCGACATTAACAAGATGCATATAAGAATATCCCCTATCATTCCGAGAAATCCTTCGGACATGATAAAAAACGAATTCAAAGTACTAAAGCATCTGGTACTTTGGATGGGGTTCGTTAGGCCCAATAGATCTATCTTTAGGATTCGCGTCAATTAGGCGTGCACTAATTCTCAAAATTAGTGATGTTCCCTAATTCTTAGGCTACCAAGCAAAAAGGGGCATATTCGGCTTCGATCATTCAACCATATAATGTAGTTTCGATTACTTGTGTCTATTTCGGAAAACATTTATAAAAATTTCGCATGTATTCTCAGCCCAAAAATATAAAGGGTAAAAAGGCAAATGAAACTCACAATACTGTATTTTGTAGTAAAAATACATATGACGGAACTGAACAATGCAGGGTTGGCCTCGGATTCACGAACCTATATCAAGTATATATATTAACTCATATCACATTTAATTAACTGAGTTTACTTATATTTTATAATGTATTAAGTTTAATATCTTTATATATATAATTACATTAATAATATGTTATAATATATATAATATATATTTTAATTAATGTTATATCAATATATATGATAATATATTAGTTAATATATTAAAACACTTTAGTATGTAATATTAGTATACTTGTAATATATTTTTATATAAATATCATTTGTTTGTTAAATAATAATTATAATAATATTAAATTAATAATAATAATACTCATAACTAAATTTAATAATAATATTGGTAATAATAATTTTGCTAATAACATTAGTCATTTTATTTGTAGTAATATTAGTAATAAAAATAATAATAATGATAATACTAATAATAATAATGTAAAAAAATTAGTAATGTTAATACTAATAATAATAATATTGATAATAATAATAATAATAATAATGATAATAATAATAATAATAATAATAATAATAATAATGACAAAAATATTAAATATTAATAAAATGATAGTTTCATATTAATAGTAAAAATGATAGTTTTGATAAAATGATAATTTTAACGTTTTTAACAATCTTACTAATAATAACGATAATGATACTAATATTAATATTAGTCATAATAATAATCATTTTAGTGACAATATTGTTAATGATATTGATAATAATAATAATAATAATAATAATAATAATAATAATAATAATAGTAATAATAATACTTATATTTATAATAATCATGATATGATAATAATAATAATAATAAATATAATAAGTAATAAGTAACTACCTCATAGAAGTAGTCTAAAAAAAATTGCCCAAGTCCGGGTTTGAACCCGCGACGTCCCGCTAACCCGATAACTCCCTTAACTATTCGTCCATTTTTGTTTTTCTATTAAATACCATCATCGACATCATAATCATTATCATACCATCTTCATTTTATCATGCAATAGACAATATTCATATCGACATGTTACTCATCATCATCATCATGTATTATAACCATCATCATCATCCTTACTTCACAATCATTATCATCTTTCTATCATCATGATCACTCACTTAACATCATCATTATCAACTATTCTTCATAATCGTATATCACCTATTTCATTAACATCGCCATGATCGTCATACACACATCATCATAGAATCACACTCATCTCATCATCTTACGGTTTCTCTTAATCATAATCATGATCATAACACCGTCAACTTCTCTATATGTATATCATTTAATGTATTACTAACACATCATACACCATCAATTATCATCTTGCCATTGTTCTTGTATCTTTATCATAATTCTCATTTATACGGCCCATCAGAGAGTATAACATGCTCTCGGCCCAACTTAAAATAAAGACTTCGGCCCAAATAACTCGCCTAAGCCCAATAGGATTTAATAGTTGGCCCTCAGTCCATTTGTATAAATTAAATAAATCCGATAGATCCGTCCTTCCGTCCGTCATATTCCTGCACGTGTAGCAGGTTCAGTTCTCTAAATTTCTTATCAATTTCATTTTATTTTGTTGCTTCTTCTCGATCTAGCTCAATTAGCTTCTTTAATTCAGGGTATGGTATTTAATCTTAATAGGCACTCTTGCCTCATTTATAATGTATTATAGAGCACTATAATTCAAATAATAATGCTCATCTATCATCTGTTAATTTCAATTTCGTAATAATCTTTTATTCAAAATCTACATGGATTCCATGTTTTAGATCTTGTTGATCTCGATTCTCAATTTCCATGTATGCGCCTTAATCTTGCTGAATTATTGCCCAATCTTTTTCTAATTTGTTATCAAAATAATTCTCTGAAACCCTGATTCCATCTTCAATCTCTAACAGCCTCTCTCTCACGGATCTAATTCCATCCTGTGTCTCCAATCTCCATTCACTTCAAACCCTAATTTCAGACTTCCATTTTTTTTTCTCCATCGAGCAGCTTCAATTCAATTCAATTCCATTTTATCCTTTTTCTTAATTTAAAAAAAAAACCATGTGTGTGAGAGAGAGTGTGAGGAGAGAGAGTGAGAGGAGAGAGAGTCATGCACAGGTTTAGTACGACAGGGCAGAGAGATCTTGGAGAGGGAAAGCCTAGGGTTCCGACGACAACAAAGTTTTTCGGGCAACGTTTGACTTTATTTATGTTCTTTAATTTCGGTGACCATTGGGCCATTTCTGATCTTTGGCAGGTCTTCAAGCAATTCGGTGATCTTAGGGACATCTACTTGGCAGGCAAACGACTAAGAAATGGAATCAAGTTCGCTTTTGCCAGGTTCCATGGTGTTGGAGATGAGGCATGGCTTCATCGTCGACTAGAAGGCATAAAGTTTGATTCAAGGACAATTAGGGTTTTTTGAGCCGTCAATCGTTCGCATAACCCGGACTCAAATCGTTTCAATACCAGGCCTGTTTTTCAAGGTAATGGAACAAAAGGTAATACTGGTGGTGCTGTCTGGATACCGAAGAGGTCATCAAAGATGGGCACTAGTCGTGGAGATGATTTCCCTGCTCTTAATGAGGTTTTTGGTGGATCTAAATCTAGGTTATTCAATGAACCTAAACCTGTAGAAGATTTAAGAACATTTCTAACCAAATCTAGATCGAGAAAGGCCTGGGAATCGAAAGAAGCTGAAAAGTTTCGTACGGTGGAGGTTGAAGATAACTCTCCATTGGTTGGGATGGAAGATTGTATTATCGTTGGTGAACTGAAAAACTTTGGTGCACTTAACCTTATTTCCACGATAGGGCTGGTAAAAGGATTAGATGATATACATATTAAGTATATTAGTGGCCTACATGTGTTACTGATATGTGCCAACAGCGTTATGGCCAAAAATATTGTAAGTGATGTTAATTCGCCGGTGAAAAAGTGTTTTAATGAGTTAAAACTCTGGGATGGCCGTTCAGTCAATTCGGGTAGATTAACATGGGTCAAGATCATAGGGGTTCCGTTCAAATACTGGTCTTGTAGTACCTTTAAATCAATTGCGGAGTGGTGGGGGCCAGCCCTGGAGTTCAAAAATTGCAATATTATTCATGGGAATCAAAATCTAGTTTCCGGAAAAGTCCTGATCCATACTAAGAATGACGAACGCATCAATGGAATAGTAAAATTGGTGGCAGGCATATGGTGCAAACATGTTGGTATTCTTGAATGTGATGATAAAGTAGAACTTGATTTGGAAAATGTTTCACAGTCGGATTGGGATAGTTTAGAAGATGAGGAAGGAATTCCGGATTCTTTGTCCGGTGATGAAGCTTCCGATGAACTTGAGGATGGGGAGTTTCGATCGGAAGAAGGTCAGCAGATTGGTGGAGGTCATGGCAGCTTACCAGTGTAGATGGAAGACGATGGGTCTTCCTGCATGGGAATTAAGCAACTTTTTGATAAAGATATTAATGACGATGTTTTTTTGTCCAACGTGAAAGAATCACCTATAGCCGCAAATCTCTCTAAGTCCAAGATTCCAGTTACCAAGATAAAGAATGATAGTTTGCTTAGCAACTCAAATGTCTCGGGTAAAAAAGTAAACCCTGAGGGTTGTTATTCGGATGCCAGTGTTGGGCCAACTCATCTCAAGTTAAATGGGCCCAACTTCAATGCTAATAAATCTGGCCCAGTAACTCGTGATAATCCAGCAAAGGAGACTAGTGTTGATGGGCCTAATAATCAAAATAACTCTAATGTCATTAGTTCGGCCGATCCAAGAGATAATGTGGTGATAGAGGACCTCGGTGATACCGATTGCTCAACGGATGAAGATGATTGTAACAGTCCTGTTACGAATTTCGGTGGTGACGGGGTGGACAAGGCTAAGATTTCCGGTGATTCATCCTCTTTGAATGTTATGGATACCGCTAACAACTATTTGCCTAAAAAAGCAAGTAAAGGGGTTGTTTAAGCTTCTAATTCATCCAATTGCTGCTGGAATTCCATCGGCAACTAGAAAGCTTCATAAAAAATTTTACACGCGAAGAGATCGAGTAGGAAAGGAAAAGGTGTTGAGGAACCAAGTAGGATTAATTGTGTGACATGTGGTAGTAGAAGATCGAAACTGAGTAAGAAGTCATCGTCGTCTAGGAATAGCAAAAAAAAGGAGGTGAGCCAATTGATATCGGAAAGCAGTATTGGAGTAGAGGAATTCAGCACCAATCTTGGTCTAAAATGGACCAAGAAAGATATGTAAGTGTCTTTTTTCTCTGTTCGTATCTTCTTTTTATTAATGAAGATTATCTCCTTAAACATTCGTGGGTTCGGGTCTGGGAAAGAAAGTAAATTTGGTGATGTTAAAAGCTTATGTTTCGTAGAAAGGCCCTCTATTCTAGCATTGCAAGAAACGAAATGTCATAACCTAGTCGACAATTGGTTATTCGGGCTTTGGGGTTCTATTGATTGTGGGTATGTTCAAAAAGAAATGGTTGGTAAGTCGGGCGGACAATTATTAATTTGGGATAAAAACATCTTCGAGGTTTCTAGTGAGTTAATTGGTGACTTTTTTATTGCTATACGGGGAAAATGGAAAAAGTCGGGTAATGAATCGATTATTGTCAATGTGTACGGTCCGCATGATGACGCTAACAAATGTAAATTTTGGGATTCGCTTGACAAGATTTTGTGTATTGATGGTGTATCGTGGGTCATCTGTGGGGACTTTAACGTGGTTAGAGATAAGTCGGAAAGATTGAATTGTGAATTTTTTGATAATCGGGCTAAGAGGTTTAACGAGTTCATTGACAGAAATAGTTTAGTGGACATTCCTTTGGGTGGGAGGAAATTTACTAGGGTTAGTGATGATGGGATGAAAATGAGTAAGCTAGATAGATTCTTGGTTTCGGATGACTTTCTTAACCTTTGGACCGATCTAAAAGTTGTGGCTTTAGATAGAAGTGTATCGAACCATTGTCCTATTTCGTTGTCGGATGGTGAAGTGGATTTTGGGCCTAAATCGTTCAAAATCTTTGATGATTGGTTCGTGGTTGAGGGTATTGACAAGGTTATTGTCGATTCTTGGTCTGGTCCAATGGGGGGTAACTGGAAGGATTGCGTTTTCCGTAACAAGTTAAAAAGATTAAAAGGTGACCTTAAAGAATGGAGTAAAGTCCACTTTGGTAAGCTTGATAGTGAGATTGAGAGGGTTAAAAAGGTAGTAACGGATCTTGAATTGAAAGCTGAAGTAGGTTGTTTAAATGATGAATACGAGCTAAATGGCTAAACTCGAGAAAAACATGGATGGAAAAGGAAAAAATTAAGACAGAGATGCTAAAGCAGAAAGCCCGTGTTCGATGGATGATTGATGGAGACGAAAACTCAAAATATTTCCATAATTCCTTAAAGAGAAAATATAATAAAAACAACATCCGGGGGATTAATGTTAACGGGTCTTGGTTTAAAAATCCTAACACAATCAAAGAAGTTGCTTTCAACCATTTTAAGAGCATTTTCGAGGTGCATAATTCGAATGGACCAAGCTTTGAAGGGCTGTTTTCTGAATCGATTACATCAGCGGATAATGAGCTCTTAGAAGCTCCCTTCACGGAAGAGGAAATTTAGGAATCGGTCAAATGTTGTGGTAGTTCGAAGGCCCCGGGACCGGATGAGTTCAACTTTGGTTTTTTCAAAAAGTTTTGGTCCATAATCAAAGATGATTTGGTAGGTGCAATCAACTGGTTTTGGGTTTTTGGTGAGTTTTCAAAGGGTTGCAATGCTTCTTTTGTTTCCCTTATTCCGAAGAAATCGGATCAGCTGAGTTTTAGTGATTATCGTCCGATTAGTCTTATATGCAGTTATTATAAAATTATCTCGAAAATGTTGTCCTTGAGAATTCGTAAAGTGGTACCTCGTCTTGTAGGGATGGAACAAAGTGCGTTTCTTGGGGGTAGATATATTCTTGATGGTGCGTTAGTTGCTAATGAAGTGGTCGAAGATCTTAAACGAAACAAAAAGCACGGCCTAATTTTTAAGGTAGACTTCGAGAAAGCCTTTGATTCGCTTAATTGGGATTATCTTCTTGAAGTGATGAAATGTATGGGGTTCGGTACCAAATGGTGCAAGTGGATTTCCTCGTGTCTTAAATCGGCTACAATCTCCATTCTCATAAACGGGTCTCCGACAAGTGAGTTTAATCTTAAAAGGGGCGTTCACCAAGGTGATCCTTTATAGCCTTTTCTTTTTATTATTGCAGCGGAGGGACTTAATATCCTAACGAAAGTGGCGGTTGAGAGAGGAATGTATAAAGGGGTGGAGGTGGGTAAAGATAAAGTCGTCATATCCCATTTGCAATATGCGAATGATACGATTTTTTTTGGCAAATGGAGTAGACGTAATGCGCGAAATTTAATGTACTTGTTGGAATGTTTTGAATGGGCTTCGGGGTTGAAGGTTAATTATAATAAAAGTCAATTATTTGGGATAGGCATTAGTAATGATAACGTGGAAGCTCTTGCGTCTTGGTGTTCGTGTCTCGGCGGTCGATTGCCTTTCATGTATTTGGGTATTCCCGTGGGTAATAGGATGAAGAAGTTGAATGATTGGTCCCCGATGATCGAGAAATTTAACAAGAGGTTAGCAGGAATTGGAGAGCAAAAATGATTTCTTTCGGTAGACGGTTAACTTTAGTTAAGTCGGTTCTCTCTAGCCTACCTCTCTATTACTTCTTGCTCTTTCGTGCCCCTACTTGTGTGCTTAATTCTCTCGAGAGTGTGAGACGGAAATTTTTTTGGGGCGGGATGGGTTCTAATTCTAAAATGTCATGGGTTAAGTGGGAAAAAATCCTTCTTCCTCACAAAGAAGGAGGTTTAAATATCATGCCCTTAAAAAGTAAAAATTTGGCTCTTCTTTGTAAGTGGTGGTGGAGGTTTAAAACCGAAACTAACACTTTAAGGGTCACCGTTATTCGTAGCATTTATGGTTCTACTGGAGGTCTTGTGCTTGGTAACGGGCTTGCTCGGAATCCAAACGCTAGCCTTTGGAATTCTATTTGTGATGCTGGAAAACATGTAGACGGGTTAGGGATTTCTTTCTCTAATTCTTTCATACGCTCAATCGGGGACGGGAAAAGCACTTCTTTTTGGGTTGACATTTGGGTGGGGAACGCAAGCTTTAAGGACAGATTCAAAAGACTACACAGGCTAGAGATTGACAAAGATATCAATATCAGTAGCAAAATTGAAGAATTTAAGGGAGATGGGCTCGGCAATTGGGCCTATCCACCGATGGGCCGAACGAATAGTGAACTAAATGAGTTGCGTGATACTGTTCGAAACTTGCAGCTGACCGAAGGTAAAAAAGACTGTTGGAGCTGGAATCTTAATTCGAAGGGCAATTATACGGTCAAGGACTGTTCGGTTCTTGTCGACAAAGTCATTCTACCACGTGCGGTTAATTCTATTGAGTCGTTGCAAAATGGTTTGGTTCCAAAAAAAGTGGAGGTGTTTATTTGGCGGGCGAGATTAGGACGTATACTGGTAAGATTCGAGTTAGATAAACGGAGCATCGACTTGAATAGTGTGAGATGCCCGATTTGTGATGGTGACATTGAGACGGTGGAGCATATACTTTTTTCCTGTCAAGTGGCAAAAGACATTTGGGCTAAAGTTCTTAAATGGAGGGGGTACAATTCGGCTATATTCGGGTTTGAGGATATTTTTAATGGTACTTTCGGTTGTGTAGCACAGGATCATAAAAAGAATCAATGGCAAGCGGTTTGTTGGGTGGTTTGTTAAATTCTATGGAAGAATAGAAATGCAAAGGTGTTCAAGAATAAGCTCGAGACGATCCCATCTTTATTTAGCGAGGTTCAAGTTCTTTCATATGATTGGATTTCATGACGTTACAAGGATCATATTATGGATTGGCTACAATGGTTCTCACACCCTTAGTTTTAACTCCTTTTGTTAGTTGCAATCTTTGCAATTAGCTTAGGGTGATGTAATTTTTTTCCTTATTTCTTTCGTGGTGTATCGTGCTGTTAAGGGTGTCCAGTCATCCATGTACTATTCGTGATTGTTTAATATAAGTCTTTCTTGCTTTTCAAAAAAAAAAAATAAGTCCAAAATGTAAGGCGGCCCAAGTAACATCGATTTAATCAAAAGTTAACGGTTATTGGTTTTTGTTTGGACTTCGATCAAACATAGCAATTATCTCATCATCCAGTCACTATCTCAATGTCAATATCAACTTAAAAAAATATAAGACGTAGTGCTGTAGCAGTAGGAGTATAAACGAGGGTGTTTGATTTATAATGGTGATCAACTTTAGTTGATTAGAAAAGAAAGGAGACAAGAGTGGTCCTCACCACCAAAGTAAATATCATAAAAAAAATTTGGTCTTGTCCCGTAAAGAAGTAGAAAAAGGTAAGAAAGCAAACCTATATTCTTTTGATTGGTATAGCTTTTCACATGGGTCAAGAAGCATAAATAATCAAAGAACAAGAAGGTTGAAACAAACAAATGGGTTTTGTAGTGGCCTTACCTACAGTGGAGGTTATCCGGACAGAAGCATTTAGGGAGGGATTGATTAGAAATAGAAAGTGTATCGATTAGTAGTAGCAACAACCAGAAACAAGCTGTAGTTTAATAAAGGGTTTGTTGTGGAGGCTGTTTTGATCAGGAAGAGAAACAGGAGAAACAAAGAGGAAGAGAAAGATAGGTGGTAAGAGTTGGTCTATCAATAGATGATGGATTTGTGTTGGAGTTCTTGTGGAACCGAAAACATAGAAAATCATAGCAGCAACTGGTTAATAGTTTTGGTGGTCGAAGAATTAGTGAGGGTAGTGGTTATCGTAACAAAAAATAAGAATAGCAGCAGGTTTTCTCCGAGTATTAAGAAGTAGGAGTAGATAGTCAGTTGTGGTGGTGTTGGATGGTTTTAGTGGTGGCCTTGTAAAATAGTAGTAGTAAATACAAGTGGCTTTTCTCTTGGCTTTGCTCGAACAGGAACCGAGAATGAGTAGTAACTAGTGATAATGGCAAAATACTTGTTTTCTTTTTTTTTATGTTTTCGGCTATACACAAGTAATATAAACGAGAATATTAGATGGTTAGAAGGTGGTGGAGGTTTCAACAGATATTCGAAACAAAAAGAAACTTACAACTTGACGACTATGGTGACGGAGGCTTGGTGATTTCCGGTTGAGGTGGTCGGGTTAAGCACTCACGAGGAAGAAGAAGATGGGTGATGGTGTGGTGATTAAGGATAAATAGGTTTCATATTAGTGTAAGTATGTATATGTATTTAACTAGCATATGTGTGTGTGTTTGTTTAGCTTTGTCTATCAAGAATAGTAAATAGAGGGAATCCAATTTCATGTCTCAATCAAGCATAACAAACTTTGTCCAATATTCCCTCAATAAGTGTACATGACTCTTAGTTGGAAGATAGTTGGTTGTGTGATTTGTAAATATGGTAAATTAAAAAGGTGACTTAAGATGGCTCAAACAGAAATGAATAGATATGTAGACATGTGGGTTTCTAATATTAATGCTATGTAGATGTATATATATTTTATTAGATGGTGATTGTTGATGGTGATTAGAAACAGAAAAAGATACGGTGGTAGTGGGTGTCAATGTTTAACTTGGGAGACAAAACAAAAAGAAAGGAAACCAAAGTAGTGGGTTTCCTACCCCAATTATCATATTCATGTATATATAATATATAAATATAATATAATACATAATATAATAATAAATCAAAAATCAAAAGATGCAATCCAGCTGCCATTTTTATTTTTAACTGCCGACACTTGTAACACTGTTGTTATAGCGTACCCCGTTCTTAATTAGTGGCGGATAAAAGTGCGTAGAAAAATCCCATGTTTTTAAATTAACTATATTTATTTATTTTGGTCATTATGGTATAAAATTTGATCCTAAATTTAATAAATTAAAATTACATCAACTGTCCCTCTCATTTATGGTTAAATATAAAAAAAAATGTTAAAATTAAATAATTAGATCCTAAATATACTTTTAATAAGTCTATAACTTATATAACTCATTTTCGTATCACCGTTTATTTTAAAATCACTTAAGTTCGTATTTAACTTGTTTAATATCCAACGAATGACATTTGAGTGTTACTGTCGTTTACTAAATAGATTCGAAATTACAAAATATATATTTAATATACTTTATTTATATATAGATATGTTTTAAATAATTATTATTATGATATCCTATTTTTATTTTATTTTTATATAATTAATTTTAATAACAATAACATATAATATTTCAATTTATATTTCCAATTACTATTATATTTTCACAGATTTAAATATACATGTATCTATTTACAAATAGTTGTTCGTGAATCGTCGGTAATAGTCGAATGGTAATTGAATACATGGACACAGTTCAAAATTGTTGAGACTTCAACATTACAGACTTTGCTTATCTTGCAGAAATCATGTAAAGATTAAGTTTAAATTTGATCAAAAATTTCCGGGTCATCACAGTACCTACCCGTTAAAGAAATTTCGTCCCGAAATTTGAGTGTGGTCGTCATGGTTAACAATAAAAATGTTTTCATGACTCATATAAGCTGATAAATAGAGTCTTATTACCATTGAGTAATAAGGATAAAATAATTCGATTATTCGAAGAGTACGAATGAAGCTATCACAAAAGAGTGAAAATGAGTAAATGAAGATTCGACTTAACCGGTGGCGTAGTCACGGTTGATTTCCGGAATTTAAGGGATTTAGAGGAAATCTTCAAAATCTAAAAGATTTGATTCTTCGGTGAATAAGGAAATTAAGATCTCTATAATTAAATACGATAATCTGCCTCGATTACTCTGTCTAATATTTCTATTATAAATTAAACTTTTTCCGTTTCATTATTTTCCATCACTCCCATTTTCTATACTTTAATTTAATTCATATTTCCAAATCGTCAGTTGATGTCAAAGCAGAGGGGTATAAAATACTATTAAATTTTAGCAGAAAATACTATTAAATACGATACAATTTTACACAAGATATTTATTTATTTATAGAATGGATATACTTAAACCTTGCTACAACACTTATAGGCAGTGTACCTAATCGTACAGTAGTGTAGTTTTTAGTAAGTCCGGTTCGTTCCACAGGGAAATCTTTAAACAAAGCTCAACACTATATTAGTTTACTTTTATAAAAATACAAATATATATATAAGTAATATTATTATTATAAAGGGGGGTTTTACCGTTTAATGACCGGTTTGTCGATTTTTAAACTTTAGTCGCAGTTAAAACCTAATGTAAAATATAAAATAAATACAAGACTTTAAATTAAAGCGTAAAGTAAATAACGATAATGGAATTGCGAATAATAAAAGTGCGATAAAATAAACTTGCGATAATTAAAAAGTACGATAATTAAAAGTGCGATTAAATAACAATAAATAAAAGTGCGATAATTAGAAGTGCAATTAAATATAAAATAAAGGAAATTAAATATGAAATAAAAGAATTATGCTTATTTAAACTTCCGTAATCATGATGTTTGACGTGTTGATTTTAGTTTTATGCCCATGGGTTAATTGTCCTTTGTCCTGGATTATTCAATATGTCCGTCTGGTTTTTGTCCATAACAGTCCATCAGTCATAAATATAAATTGCAAGTGTCCTTGTCAAATTATTATTATACCCGAAGATAAGTATTCCAACTAATTGGGGATTCGAATTGTAACAAGGTTTTAATACTTTGTTTAATGAATACACCAGGTTATCGACTGCGTGTAAACCAAGGTTTTACTACTTTGTTAACAATTACACCAATTACCCTTGAATGTAATTTCACCCCTGTTTTAATTATTCTAGTGGCTATTAATCCATTCCCGTGTCCGGTTAAATGAACGATTATTCGTATATATAAATACCCCGCCCATCGTGTCCGATTGAGTGTATATGGTAATTTATAGGGACGCCCAATTGTAAATCTTTATATTAACATTAACAAACTTTCATTTAGTTAAACAAATATAAAGCCCATTATTAGCCCATAGTCTAGTTTCCACAAGTGTCGTTCTTTTGTCCAAACCCCAATTATGGTACAAAGCCCAATTACCCAATTTTAGTAATTAGCCCAACATCATGATTACTTCGTTTTAAACAAGCATAATAATAACTTAGCTACGAGACATTAATATAAAAAGGTTGAACATAACTTACAATGATTAAAAATAGCGTAGCGTTACACGGACAGAATTTCGACTTACACCCTTACAACATTCGCTAACATAACCTTATTATTAGAATTATAATTAAAATTAAAATATAAATTATAAATATAAATATATATTACGTATATATTGAGAGAGATTGAGAAAATAAGATGATAAATTCGATCAGAATTCGGTTGGCTTTATAGCCAGAAATGAAATTTGGGGCTCCGCGACTCGCGGCAAAAAGCCCTTCAAACTCCGCGAGTCGCGGAGAGGTATTTTCAATTCACACCCTTGGAGTTTCTGGCTGCCGACAGTTTTTTATATATATATATAATATATATATAATTAATATAATTAATTATATATTATATTATATTTATATACATAGTTAACTTGTAATTTTTAGTCCGTTGCGTCGAGCGTTAAGAGTTGACTCTAGTCCCGGTTCCGGATTTTCGAACGTCCTCGCGTATAATTTAATATCTTGTACTTTGCGTTTTGAATCTTGTACTCTTGTGATTTCGAGACGTTTCTTATCAATAATTGGAACCTTTTTGATTGTCTTTTGTTCTTTTGAGCTTTTTGGTCGTTTGCGTCTTCAAATCGTCGAATCTGTCTTTTGTCTTCACCTTTTATTATTTAAACGAATATCACTTGTAAATAGAACAATTGCAACTAAAAGCTTGTCTTTCTTGAGGAATAATGCTATGAAATATATGTTCGTTTTTAGCATTATCAAATATTCCCACACTTGAGCGTTGCTTGTCCTCAAGCAATATCGTCTTGAAATACTAGAATCACTTTTTTATTCTTCACACTTTGTACATCAGTGATTTCTATACGGCGGTATAAACAATGGTAGTAACGATATGGTTTACAGTCCCACATGACTATAAAAATTTAGATCCATTAAGGAAATTGGATCTTTATGAAAACATTTGATCTTTTGAAAATTAAATCTAGTTTTTACCCTAGATAAGTTTTCCGGAATAACCCTTTACCGGTGTTTGCAAAATATTTTTGTGGGTTTGGTGGGTTTCAGATTTGAAAATTTTAGCTCAAAACTTGCGGTTTTGTGTCACCCACTTGCTAACCTTGTATTTGGAAAGCAACACGTCCAGTTTACTTGTCCCGTATATTACCTTTCGGCAAACTACCGTCCGGTTTTAAAGGAAAGCGTTGAACAAGCAACTGTTAAGGCAATGTCCCGTGACATGCTTTTGATTATGGTCTATAACGTGTCGGACGCAATTACTATCCTTGGTAGGAGCAATAGTAAAGCTCACCCTTATAATTTGTCGGTTTGGCACGAGGTCCTGTCTTTGACCATGCTATGCAACCACCGTTCTTACGGTTGACACCCGATTTAGTTCAGGTGACCTAATGAATTCCAGGTGAATTCCTAGGATTTTACGTTCAATGGTAATGAACGCATTGAAAACAGGGTTTTCAGAAAACAAATCGGTTTGTATTTTTATCAAAATATTTTCTCGTTCAAGCTCGAGTTTAGATATCATTGAATTCCATGAGTTTGAATTCTCAATCTTTAAGGTCAATCTCTAGGATTGAGTAATATCAGTCTTAAAAGCTGATTTTTAATCTTTAAGGAGATTATCCTTTCTGGGGATCTGATTCATTAGTCTTATCCAGCTAATTTGCACGGTGCCTCCCCATTGTACGAGATAAATCCTTCTCATGGTTAGGATAAATCTGACCACTTGGCGACCCTGTTTGATGCTGAGGTCCGTGGATTTCCTGCTGATTTTAGTGATGATTTTTCTAGATTTTTCGTCAACCTACAGCTGGTCTGAACGACAACTTCATGACCTAAATCAAGAAGCGCGTGTCTTTTTCGGAAGACTTTACTTCCTTTTAATGATGGAATTGATTCATCGTGTAGATCCATCTCTTCTTTTCTTTCATTGGGTAAAACAGTTTAGTTTAGTTCAAAGCAAAAGTATTTTCAGTTATTTGTTACAAATATATGTGGCATATGTTTAAAATAACTTGGTAAATTTTCCCACACTTGGCTTTTTATTTTTCTTTTTATCGTCCTCTATTCCATTTTAAATGAATTTTAACATTTTAGTTTGTTTCTCAATTTATGTCCTTTCCTAGGTAACAATAATTTCGGTGTTAAAACCTAGTTTTATCGTTCATAAATATGTATAAACATGATTTGAATTCATTTAATTGAAAATTTTTAAAAATTTTACTAGAATTGGGTAGTCAGTATATAAGACCAGGGCTGTTCTTTATTATCAGAGAGCACTAGATTCTAATACAACTACTGCTTTACTAGTATTTTTAATGGTAACCAAGTGTATAAAGTAAAAGTTTTAAAATCCGAAAGAATTTAACCCCTTCCCACACTTAAGATCTTGCAATGCCCTCATTTGCAAGAAATCAGTAACAATTTAAATTATTGAGGGTGATTTGTGTGAAAATGATTAAATTTTTACCAAAGTTTCCAAATATATTGGCGTTTGTTTGCTGAATGATAAATGGTGCACGTCATTTGTTCATTCCGTCTTGTTGTTATTTCACATACATTTTGCATCATTGTCGTCAAAATTACTTGCTTTTGCTGAACTTAATGCCAGTCTTTGAAAATGCGTTGTTTTACCCTGTTGTGTACATAAGATAAACTGCAAACATATATACATATTTTTGAAGTTTGGTTTATTACCCCACATTCAAAAATTATTAAAATCTAAGAATAAAAGTTAGAAATTATAAAAATGATTACAATATTAACAAAAATATTAAATATATCAATAATTACAAATTACAAAATAATAAAAAATAAAATAAGTAAACTAAGGATGATATTGGTACCAATAGGGATTCCACGCATAACCATAAGTGCTATAGAATGCTTCGGCAGGGTCATACGTAGGATATGGTGGCTGCATCTCTATCGACCAAGGAGGGAAGACGGGTTTCGGTGTAGGAATATAGTTTCTACCTATGTGTTGGCAATGCGCTATGATCTGGTTCTGATGAACTTGCCAATCTTCAAATGCTCTCTGTCTAGCATTTTCGTATTCCTGAGAAGCTATAAACCTATGAATTTCTTGCCCCCCTCCTACATTACCTTGTTCCTGGTTTCTCTCTACCTGTGGATGTCTACCATTGTATCGTACTGCGGCGTTATTTCGCCGCTTCAACACTTTCGCACCATGGTATACATTTAAACCTATAGTGTCGCGGGGTTCCGGCTCTTCTACTAATAATCCCCCCCGACTTATATCCACACCGAGATATTCACCAATCAAAGTAATAAAAATACCACCTCCTATTATGCTATGTGGACGCATCCCTCGAACCATAGCTGATAAATAATAACCCACACAATATGGTATACTTACAGCGCTGTGTGGGTCTCGAATACACATATGGTAAAACAAATCTTGTTCATTTACCTTTTCTTTGTTTTTACCCCTTTGTGTAATCGAGTTAGCTAAAAATCTATGTATTACTCTTAATTCGGCTCTATCTATATCCAAATAAGAGTAGTTTCCCCCTTTGAAACGGTGATGGCTTGTCATTTGACTCCACACACCGTGTGTATCAAAATTTTCATCTATTTTCCTACCGTTTAGTATCAATCCTCTACAATCGGCAGACGCTAATTCCTCAGGCGTATATATACGTAAAGCCTGAGCCATGTCCAGTAAAGACATGTGGCGCATCGAACCGCCTAACAAAAATCTAATAAAAGAACGATCGGTTAAACTAGCTACCCGATCATTCAACTCTATACTACATAACAACTCTTCACACCATACTTTATATACAGGTCTGCGTATGGTGAATAAACATATCCAGTCATTGAAAGAAGAATTACCATACCTCTGTACCAGTAATTCCCTAATTGGCCCGGCCAATTCTACAGCTTCCAAGGGTCCCCATTCTATGACCCTTGGTACCTCAACAACCTTGGAATGAAGAGTATGCAAACCCCGTTGATATTTTGGATAATCTATCCAAAGTCTGTCAAATCTCAGGTTCGGGTGCAACTGTTCCAAGTGCATATCTGAAAAGGTCATGACTGGATGAGGTACATCCTGCTTGTAGTAGTTATCTACCTCCTGTTGTTCCAAGTTCTCAGCAGGAGCATGACGGGCTTGGGATGAAGATTCACCCCTTTCATTCTGCAAAACACATCAAACACAAATTTTGTGCATCCAAATATGCATTAGTGTCAGCAAAATCATCAATCAAAATAATTACAATGACATTATCAATTTACATCAAACTTAAGCTCATTTTCACATTTTTATCAAATCTACACTTTTTCAAATAAGCATATACGAAAATTTTCGCCAAGTTCATAAGCATTCAACTCAAATAACATGTCAAAATAATCATTACTAGCAAATAAACAAGTCTCAAATGGCATTATCTTTCAAAAATCAAGTTCATGAATTTTGGACTTGAAAAAGTCCACTTTAATTCTCAAAATCATGTTTAGGCTCAAAGTTTGGATCATTTAACTACCTAGACATGTTACACTACTCAATTTAGCAACAATTCATGACAAAAATCGGCCATAACCTGTTTATATCAAAAAGCCCCAAATTTGCTCAAGAACACAAACCCTAGATTCTAAAGATTTTGAAGTTTTTGGCTTCAAATCATGTTAACAAGCATCAATCTAGGTTATACATGCATAATATACTAACAATTTAACACTAATTACACTAAAAATTAACAAAATTCAAATTATGAAAATATGCTCAAGAACACACTAAAATTCGGATTTAAAGGTGATTTGGGGTGTAATTGTACCTGTTTTCTTAAGTAATTCTTAGATAAGATCCTCCTCAACATGATTGTAGTGAAAAATTTGAAGATTAACGGTGAAAAATCGAGTTTTTGGGATGATTTTCGTGGGTTTTCTCGGGTTTTTTTCGCTGTTAAAATTGCAGTGTTTTTGTGTGTGGTGTGTACAGATCGTGTGCAGCTGTTTTATTTTTTTTTCTGTAATTTGGTCCCTCCGCGAGTCGCGGAGGTTTGTACTGCAAACTCCGCGAGTCGCGGAGTTACTTTTTTTTTTTTTTTTTTTTTTTTTTATTTTTTATAATCTTTAACTTATAAAACAATTAAGAAATTAATTTTAAAATTTTGTTTCCCTTGTTATTTAGGACGAGGTCGTTTCGGATCGATGTCCTAGTCCGTCCCTCGACAAAATTTTAAAATTTGTCTTTTTGTAGCGATTGTTTTAAAAGCTAAGATTTTTGGGTTTTTTAATGTTTTTGGCATACTTTAAATCAATAAGATTAAAAATAATGATAATAAAAGTTCTTGTCCCTCCCTCGGGTAAAGCAATTTCGGTTCAAAGACCTAGTCTTCAACTTACGACGAATTTTAAAAATCATATTTTTAACTTAATGAGATAAAGTAAATTTTTGTTTTTAAATTCACACAACATAAATATAAAATTCAAAATTAAAATTAAAAATTCAAAATTCACACCAAGCTTAAAATTTAAAATGCATAAAATTAAAATTTCATATTTTAAAACTTAAAAATTCACACCAAACTTAATTTAAAAATTCATAAATTCATACCAAACTTATATTAATTTTTCAAATATTTACAATTTTAAAAATATTGTTTTTACAAAGTTTACAATATTAATTTAAGATTTAAATATTAATTTTAAAAACATAGTAAAAATAAAATTAAAAATCTTTTTGTCTTTTTTTTTATCCCACTTTAATCAATCAAATATTATCAAAAATATGCGCCCCTCTTTTCGGTAAAGTAATTTCGGTTCCAAAACCTAATTTAACTCATGACGAATTTTTGAAATATTTTGGGTTGATTTGATTAAAGATATTTATACCTTAAGAATAAACGTTAAATTTCGCAGTGATGTAATAAATTTTTGAATGATATCAATAATTTCGGTCGCCAAACCTAATTTTATTTAATACCAATTTAATACTTTTTAGCGAACAAATTAGCGTTTATTATCAAAAGGTTAAAAATAAAAATAAAAATAAAAACTGTACAGACATACCTGTGAAATAGATTTCTTAGTTATATGATCTATTATATTCATAAGATAGTCGGTTTAATTGGTCTTCCATGGCTGCATAGGCGTAACCTCGAGCATTCATTGTCTTTTCTTCTAAACATATGAACGGTCCGTCTCTGCATAAAGTAACAAATTCGGTATTTGAATAAGTTTGATTATTTGAACATTTACCTCCATGTGACCATTTTCCGCATTTGTGACATTTTTCTAGGTGTCGTGCTCTTCTTTTCGCTGCGGATTTTGATTTTCCTTTACCAAATTGTAACTTATTATCTTCGCATCTGGATCCTTTTCTAACTCCGTCCATTCTTTCTCTGATTACTGATACTAATTCACTCGGTAGTATGTCATTATTTCTTTTAGTGATCAAAGCGTGTAGCATTAGACCATGGTTTAGTTCACAGGTAGTCTTCATTTTGTAAAAACCTAAAAAAATAAAAATTCAGAATGGGGGGAGAAGACTAGTTCTTTAGGGTCTGCTAGGGAAAGACCATACGTGTTCCATTTTCGAGAACTACACGAAATCAGACAATCTAACTCTAACAGAAATACATATTATCCTTTACAGACTTGATTCTCCCCACACTTAGTTAGCTGTGGTGTCGAAATTGTGATTAACTTCGTTGTCGACTTCCATCGGACCATGTATGTAATGTTTAACTCTGTGACCATTAACTTTAAATTCAATCCCATTTGAATTTATTAATTCTATCGTTCCGTATGGGAAAACTCTTTTGACTATGAATGGTCCAGACCATCTTGATTTCAATTTTCCAGGAAATAGCTTGAATCGTGAATTGAAAAGAAGAACTCTGTCTCCTTCTTTAAATTCTTTTGAACTTCTGATTCTTTTATCATGCCATTTCTTCGTTCTTTCTTTATAGATTAACGAATTTTCGTATGCTTCATGTCTTAATTCTTCTAATTCGTTTAGTTGACTTAATCGTAGACGTCCGGCTTCATGTAAATCAAGATTACATGTCTTCAAAGCCCAAAATGCTTTGTGTTCAATTTCTACTGGAAGATGACATGCTTTTCCATAAACAAGTCTAAAAGGTGTGGTTCCAATTGGAGTTTTGTAGGCTGTTCTAAAAGCCCAGAGTGCATCCTCCAATTTAATGGACCATTCCTTTGGATTTGATCCTACGGTTTTCTCAAGAATACGTTTTAAAGCTCGGTTTGTATTTTCAACTTGTCCACTTGTTTGTGGATGATATGCGGTGAAGATTTTATGAGTTACTCCATATCTTTTAAGAACTTTCTCAAGTTGATTATTACAGAAATGAGTACCCCGATCACTTATTAAAGCTTTCGGTGTTCCAAACCTTGCAAAAAGACGTTTTAAAAAGTTTACTACAACTCGTGCATCGTTAGTTGGGAGAGCTTGTGCTTCCGCCCATTTAGATACATAATCAATGGCTACGAGTATATATAGATTATTATGAGATTTTGGAAATGGACCCATAAAGTCAATACCCCAAATGTCAAATACTTCACATACTTGGATGACATTTTGTGGCATTTCATCACGTTGACTTATTTTTCCGGCCCTTTGACATGCATCACAGGATTTGCAAAGAAGGTGTGAGTCTTTGTAAATTGTAGGCCAATAGAATCCAGCTTCATAAACTTTTCTTGCTGTTAGTTGAGGCCCATAATGCCCTCCTGTTGGTCCTGTGTGACAATGGTTTAAAATTTTACTAGCTTCATCTCCAAATACACATCGGCGTATTATTCCATCGGGACAACTTTTAAACAGATGTGGATCTTCCCAGAAATAGTGTTTTATATCACTGAAGAATTTCTTTCGTCTTTGGTATGATAATCCTTTTTCAAGGAATCCACAAACTAAGTAGTTTGCATAGTCTGCAAACCATGGGATTTCTTTATAATCTATCTTCAATAGATATTCATCAGGAAAGTTGTCTTGTATGGTCGATTCATTTAGAACTTCTAATTCGGGATTTTCAAGACGAGAAAGATGATCAGCGGCGAGATTTTCTGCTCCTCTTTTATCTCGGATTTCAATATCAAACTCTTGTAAGAGTAAGATCCAACGGATTAATCTTGGTTTAGCATCTTGTTTTGAAAATAGGTATCTAAGAGCAGAATGGTCGGTATAGACCACCGTTTTTGCTAGAACGAGATATGATCGAAATTTGTCAAAAGCAAAGACAATAGCAAGGAGTTCTTTTTCAGTAGTTGTATAGTTCGTTTGTGCTCCTTGTAATGTCTTACTAGCATAATATATAGGTTGAAATCGTTTTTCAATCCTTTGTCCTAAAACGGCTCCCATTGCAAAATCACTTGCATCGCACATTAGTTCAAATGGTAGATTCCAATTTGGTGTTATCATGATCGGCGCATTAGTGAGTTTTTCTTTAAGAATATTAAAAGATTTGATACATTCATCTGAAAAGATGAATGGCGCATCCTTTTCTAGGAGTTTATTCATAGGAGTGGCAATTTTAGAAAAATCTTTTATGAAACGTCGGTAAAAACCGGCATGCCCTAGAAAACTCCTAACTCCTCTAACATTTGTGGGATGTGGAAGTTTAGCAATTACATCTACTTTAGCTCTATCCACTTCAATTCCTTCTTTTGAAATTTTATGTCCAAGAACGATGCCTTCTTTAACCATGAAATGGCATTTCTCCCAATTAAGTACTAGATTTGATTTTTCGCATCTAATTAGCATTCGTTCCAGATTAACTAGACATGATTTAAATGTATCACCGAAGACTGAAAAGTCATCCATGAATACTTCCATGCATTCTTCTATCATGTCGTGAAAAATCGCCATCATACACCTTTGAAAGGTTGCAGGGGCGTTGCAAAGTCCAAATGGCATGCGTTTGTAAGCAAAAGTACCATAAGGGCACGTGAATGTGGTTTTCTCTTGATCTTCGGGTGCTATTGGAATTTGAAAATATCCGGAAAATCCATCTAGAAAACAATAGTAACTATTTCCGGCTAATCTTTCCAACATTTGATCTATGAAAGGTAAGGGAAAGTGATCTTTTCTGGTGGCGTCATTTAATTTTCTATAATCAATACATACACGCCATCCTGTTACAGTCCTAGTAGGAATAAGCTCATTTTTCTCATTTGTGATAACAGTCATGCCACCCTTCTTAGGTACGCATTGAACTGGGCTTACCCATGGACTATCAGAAATTGGATATATCAAACCTGCATCTAGCAGTTTAATAATCTCTTTCTTAACTACATCTTGCATATTAGGATTTAGTCTTCGTTGGCGTTGCACATATGTTTTATGACCTTCTTCCATAAGGATTTTATGTGTGCAATACGAAGGACTTATTCCTTTAATATCATGAATCTTCCATGCAATGGCTGGTTTATGAGCTTTCAACACAGAAATGAGTTGTGATTTCTCATTTTCAGTAAGAGAAGACGATATTATTACAGGTAATTCAGATTCACCATGTAAATAAGCGTATTCCAAATGGTTTGGAAGTGGCTTTAACTCTAATTTTGGAGGTTCTTCTATCGATGATTTATATCGATATCTGTCTTCTTCTTTTAGCATTTGAATTTCTTCTGTTGTTGGTTCATATCCATTAGCTATAAGTGTAGCTAACATTTCAGCTTCATCAATTGGTTCATTACCTTCTCCTAAAGAACATTCTCCTGTTCCTTGTAATTCTGGAAATTCTTCTAATAATTCTGCATGTGCATCTATAGTTTTAATATAATAACATGTATCATCTGCAGATTGTGGTTGTTGCATTGCTCTATCAACTGAAAAGGTAACACTCTCATCCTCTATACTTAGGGTCAGTTTCTTACCGAACACGTCTATCATTGCTTTAGCCGTGTTTAAAAATGGTCTTCCTAATATGAGAGGAACTTGAGAATCTTCTTCCATGTCTAAAACAACAAAATCTACTGGGAATACTAAAGTACCAACTTTAACTAGCATGTTCTCCATTATCCCTCTAGGATATTTTATTGATCTATCGGCTAGTTGTATGCTTATTCTGGTTGGTTTCAATTCTCCAAGGTCTAGTTTAGCGTATAGTGAATACGGCATTAGATTTATACTAGCACCTAAGTCTGCCAATGCTTCTATTGAACTAAGACTACCCAGAAAACATGGAATTGTGAAACTTCCTGGATCAGATAGTTTTTCTGGTATCTTATTCAACAGCACTGCTGAACAATTAGCATTCATAGTAACAGCCGAGAGTTCTTCCATTTTCTTTCTATTCGTGATTAGATCTTTCAAGAATTTAGCATACCTTGGCATTCCTGAAATCACATCAATGAAAGGAAGATTTACATTTATCTGTTTAAACATATCCAAGAATTTGGATTGCTCGGCTTCAAGTTTTTCTTTCTTCATTTTACTCGGGTAAGGAAGTGGTGGTTGGTATGGTTTAACATAAGGTTTATCCTTAACTGTGTTATCTTCATTAACCTTTTCAACTACCGGTTCTTTTTCCTTATCTTGATCAGGTTGTGGTTCTTGTGGAGTAGGAATAGTTTCATCAGAAGTTATAGGTATTTCAGGTGGTTTAAGTGTTGTACCACTTCTTGTGGTAATAGCTTTAGCTGTTTCATTCCGGGGGTTAGCATTTGTATCGCTTGGTAGACTTCCCGGTTTTCTTTCACCTATTAACCTTGCTAGGTTACTTACTTCTTGTTCCAGATTTTGAATAGAAGCTTGTTGATTTCTAAATGCTTGAGCATTTTGTTCATTGGTTTGTTTTTGAGATGTGAAAAACTGCGTTTGAGTTTCAACTAGCTTCGTCATCATATCTTCTAAATTCGGCTTTTTATCATCGGTTTGTTGTGGTGGTTTGTTTTGAAAATTAGGTCTTTGCTGATTGTAAGTATTATTGGATACTTGTTGATTGCTAGGACCTTGTTGGTTGTTGTATGGAATATTTCGGTTATAATTCTGGTTTTGATTGTAAATCGGTCTTGGCGGTTGATAATTATTCTGATAATTATTTCCAGGCCTTTGGTTTATGTATGAAATATTCTCTCTTTGTTCCATTGTTAATTCATTACTGAGACAATCTTTTGTCAAATGTGGTCCTCCACACTGCTCACAACTAATTCGTATAGCATGAATATCTTTAGTCATCTTTTCCATTCGTCTCTCGAAAGCATCTATCTTTGCTGAAATGGAATCTAAGTCATGGCTAGAATCGGCTCTAGCTGCTTTAGATGATCTAATGATATCTTTTTCTTGGTGCCACTCATGTGAGTGGGAAGCAGTATTATCAATAATTTTGTAAGCATCAGTTTCGGTTTTCTTCATAATAGAACCACCAGCTGCTATATCTATGTCTTTTCTTGTAGTGATGTCGCATCCTTGGTAGAATATTTGTACTATTTGGCAGGTGTCTAAACCATGTTGCGGACATCCTCTTAATAACTTTCCATATCTTGTCCACGCCTCATATAGAGTTTCATTTGGCTTTTGTGTGAACGTAACAATTTCTGCTTGAAGTCTTACGGCTTTAGATGCAGGAAAGAATTGTTTAAGAAATTTATCAATTAAAACGTCCCATGTATCGATCGCCCCTTCAGGTAACGATTCCAACCAATCTTTGGCTTCTCCCTTTAAAGTCCAGGGAAATAACATGAGATATATCTGTTCATCCTCCACTTCTCGGATTTTAAATAGTGTGCAGATCCTATTAAAGGTACGTAGATGTTCATTTGGATCTTCCTTCGGCGCACCACTAAATTGGCATTGATTAGTCACCATGTGTAGAATTTGTCCTTTGATTTCATAATCTGGCGCATTAATGTCTGGATGAGTTATTGCGTGACCTTGGCCAGTGCGTTTAGCTCTCATTCGGTCTTCCATACTTAAAGGTTCCAGATTCTCCATAATTGAATTTGTTGAATCGGTATCACTAGATGATTCTGATTTAATAGTTCGTTCCTCAACAATCTCTGTTTGAATGATTGGTGGTTCCGGAGGAAAGTTTAATGGTTCAGGATCTATGAACCGTTCCTGAATATTTTCTGGATTCTCAATTGTGAGGTTTGTTTCAAAAACTGGATTATCGGAAATTTGAACTGAAGTACTTGGTCGACTGGATGACGATTCTAAAGAAAAATCAACGGCGGTTATATTTGTTAAACGATGTCTTGATCGAGTTACAGGTGGTGAACGTACAAAAGGTGATGAACGTCTTGCTCGGTGCATTCACAGAATATCCTATTAGTTTTTAAAAGGAAAGAAAAATTATAATAAGTTATCCAATCAATAGACTTTTCTGATTTTGCCCACGTTTCGAATAGCCAAAAGATGCAGCAGAGGGGCAGGATTCGTTTGGTCTCAATATAATTGAGGACTGTTTGGCTCCAATAACCCGGTCCACGTACAAATCCAACTATTACTACGAACCAGAAAATTTTGATGTCTATCAATTTAACCACTTAAAATAAATTTTCGTAATTTTAAGAAATTTAGATAAGAAGTAGAATAAAATTCTAAGTCCTAAAAACTAGAATAGCGAGAAATAAGAGAGAAAAAGAGAGTTCGTCGAAAAATGTCGAAAAAGAAAAAAAATGGTTGAAAAATAAAAGGTGACGGAAAAATAAAAGAAACTTATAAAAACTTAAAAAAAACTTAACTAATTTAACCTTATTACTACAACTAACTTAAAATTATAATCGCAAATTGAAATTACTAATTGAAATGATAATTGATACATAGTAAAAGGTGTAAAAATATTTAAGCTTACAAGAAAAACTAAATCCCAAATGGAAATAACTTAAAAAGAAACTAAAACTTAAAAAGGCGTCGCAAAATTCTAAAGCACCTAAATCTTAGTCTAAAGAAAAGGCACTTAAGGAATTCTACGGCAAAGCCTAAAAATATAGGAGTAAAAATAACTATAGCAAAAACTAAGTTTAAAATTAATTATGAGCTAAAAATACAAAAGTTACGCTACAACGATTAAAAAGGTACAAAATATAAAAATATATAAAGAGTTGTAAAAAGTACAAAAAAATATTATTTTATATTATTTATTTAATAAAACTACTAATTTTATAATTTAATAAAACTAATTTAACTAAAATATATAAATAAAAAGTAAAAAGTAAAAATAAAACTAAAATTAATAATAATAATAATAATAATTAAGTTAAATAATAATAATAATAAATTAAAACTCCGTAATTAATGCAACTTTAGGGTTTTGTCCGTGTGTCAGAAGACCTCCGCGAGTCGCGGCAAATAAAGAGGAAAACCCCGCGAGTCGCGGGGTTCAGAAAAACAGTTGACAGGTTTCACTTTTTACGCGTTTTTCTTTATTTTTTTTTTTTTATTTTCTTTTTTCTGTTTTTAGTTTAAATAAACGATTTTTAATAAAATTTATATTTTTATAAATTAAAATAAAGATAAAGAAACTTATAAAACTTAAATATTTAACAAAATCCTAAAAATACTTATATTTTTGTTTTTCTTTTTATATTTTTGAATAATTAAAACGTAATTTTTACAAAAACGACTTTTAATAAAAGTAGATAAAAATCTTTTTTTTTTTTTTATATTAGCGTTGCGCTTCAGGTTTTTAAGATAATCCCCGGCAGCGGCGCCAAAAATACTTGATGTCAAAGCAGAGGGGTATAAAATACTATTAAATTTTAGCAGAAAATACTATTAAATACGATACAATTTTACACAAGATATTTATTTATTTATAGAATGGATATACTTAAACCTTGCTACAACACTTATAGGCAGTGTACCTAATCGTACAGTAGTGTAGTTTTTAGTAAGTCCGGTTCGTTCCACAGGGAAATCTTTAAACAAAGCTCAACACTATATTAGTTTACTTTTATAAAAATACAAATATATATATAAGTAATATTATTATTATAAAGGGGGGTTTTACCGTTTAATGACCGGTTTGTCGATTTTTAAACTTTAGTCGCAGTTAAAACCTAATGTAAAATATAAAATAAATACAAGACTTTAAATTAAAGCGTAAAGTAAATAACGATAATGGAATTGCGAATAATAAAAGTGCGATAAAATAAACTTGCGATAATTAAAAAGTACGATAATTAAAAGTGCGATTAAATAACAATAAATAAAAGTGCGATAATTAGAAGTGCAATTAAATATAAAATAAAGGAAATTAAATATGAAATAAAAGAATTATGCTTATTTAAACTTCCGTAATCATGATGTTTGACGTGTTGATTTTAGTTTTATGCCCATGGGTTAATTGTCCTTTGTCCTGGATTATTCAATATGTCCGTCTGGTTTTTGTCCATAACAGTCCATCAGTCATAAATATAAATTGCAAGTGTCCTTGTCAAATTATTATTATACCCGAAGATAAGTATTCCAACTAATTGGGGATTCGAATTGTAACAAGGTTTTAATACTTTGTTTAATGAATACACCAGGTTATCGACTGCGTGTAAACCAAGGTTTTACTACTTTGTTAACAATTACACCAATTACCCTTGAATGTAATTTCACCCCTGTTTTAATTATTCTAGTGGCTATTAATCCATTCCCGTGTCCGGTTAAATGAACGATTATTCGTATATATAAATACCCCGCCCATCGTGTCCGATTGAGTGTATATGGTAATTTATAGGGACGCCCAATTGTAAATCTTTATATTAACATTAACAAACTTTCATTTAGTTAAACAAATATAAAGCCCATTATTAGCCCATAGTCTAGTTTCCACAAGTGTCGTTCTTTTGTCCAAACCCCAATTATGGTACAAAGCCCAATTACCCAATTTTAGTAATTAGCCCAACATCATGATTACTTCGTTTTAAACAAGCATAATAATAACTTAGCTACGAGACATTAATATAAAAAGGTTGAACATAACTTACAATGATTAAAAATAGCGTAGCGTTACACGGACAGAATTTCGACTTACACCCTTACAACATTCGCTAACATAACCTTATTATTAGAATTATAATTAAAATTAAAATATAAATTATAAATATAAATATATATTACGTATATATTGAGAGAGATTGAGAAAATAAGATGATAAATTCGATCAGAATTCGGTTGGCTTTATAGCCAGAAATGAAATTTGGGGCTCCGCGACTCGCGGCAAAAAGCCCTTCAAACTCCGCGAGTCGCGGAGAGGTATTTTCAATTCACACCCTTGGAGTTTCTGGCTGCCGACAGTTTTTTATATATATATATAATATATATATAATTAATATAATTAATTATATATTATATTATATTTATATACATAGTTAACTTGTAATTTTTAGTCCGTTGCGTCGAGCGTTAAGAGTTGACTCTAGTCCCGGTTCCGGATTTTCGAACGTCCTCGCGTATAATTTAATATCTTGTACTTTGCGTTTTGAATCTTGTACTCTTGTGATTTCGAGACGTTTCTTATCAATAATTGGAACCTTTTTGATTGTCTTTTGTTCTTTTGAGCTTTTTGGTCGTTTGCGTCTTCAAATCGTCGAATCTGTCTTTTGTCTTCACCTTTTATTATTTAAACGAATATCACTTGTAAATAGAACAATTGCAACTAAAAGCTTGTCTTTCTTGAGGAATAATGCTATGAAATATATGTTCGTTTTTAGCATTATCATCAGTCAATATGCTTCATCCAGTTTTAATTCTGGATATATTCCTGACTTTCACATCAATCATTCTCCTTTTTCATCTACCACCAAAGGAATCTGTCTACTACTACTTTGCTCTTGGGTTTATAGTGTTTTTCGTTCTCCCAAGTCTTTACATTGTTATACGCATTGATAAGTCTGTAGTTTCGGCCTTGTTGTTGGGCTTTATATTTTCCTTTATATTTCGAAGCTCTTTGCCTTTTTATTATCCTCTCGATCTCTAGTAAAGCGAGTAACGGTCCAGAATTCGTAAGTATGGAACTTCGAATGAACTTAATTTTCTAAACAAGAAAGAACGTAATCGCACGATTTGATTTGTCAAATTACCAGAATCACTGAGAATAGAACTATCAAGAATATACTTTCTTGATATATTCAGAAGTTAAGCAGAATGAAAGAGTTATGTAACATGGCACATGATGATGTTATGATCAAAGAGTTATGTAACATGGCACATGATGATGTTATGATCTGTGAATCATTACGTTCTATTAGAAACTCAGCATGACTTACTGTAATATAATCACGTTGATCAAGTGTCATTATATTATACTAACTCATGCTTCAGTTCACAACACTGCTTCAAAAACACTCCTAATTTAAATTTGAATTTTTCAGAATTTAGAAACTAAAATAGTTTCCTTTTATAATCTATCACAGATAGCGCGGAGAGATAATTAATATCAGACGAGAATATTTATGAAGATATCTTCAGAAATATTGAGGATATTAATAAAAAAAGATACGATGATCTCTTAGAATTTCTAATATCGATGGATGATGAAGAAAATTTGTCCGCAAGAGTTTAGAGTCAGAAACAAGGTATTCATTAATGACTTCAGCAGGTACTGAATCATTTGGATTCTTTGAGGGCAGGTCTAGTATTTATGATTTGTCCACAGTCTCCTTCATGGTTTGCTTAATCCATTTTCAAGTTTCAACTTTTTCTGAGTTTTGCAAACATACTTATTCTTTATCTTTATACCTTTGACTGTTAAGGTCGTGTACAGTTTTTGCTGCTGTATTCAGACTTTTTCAGAATTTGAAGTGTTGATTTGTAGACTGGGTGCTTTTCAGAATTTCAGAATGGAAAAATCATAATTCTAAGAGATAAGGATTATATGTATACTTATAACTGTTGATGTAGACATGCTACGAGATTTTAAAATACTGATTGCTAATTCCCAGTAATTGGTATAGTAATTCTCGTTATAAGATGTAAATGAGTAAATGATAGGGTTTCACTGAATGTAATGATTTTTCGGAAAGTCCAAGATCAATGAAGTTGCTGGTAAGTTTACTGCTAATGTGATGGAATATAAACAGTTCCTCAATAACGATAACGAAAGGCAACTTATATATCAAGGTTATAATAGAGCTTAATCGAATGAAAAGTCGAAATTGGTTTGCTGAAGCTGTGACAAAATTGGCTAATTTAGAGAGGGATTGTAAAGTTATTTCCAGTAATAACAACGCCAAAGGAGCTGGCACAAATATGTGTTTAAATGTTTACTCAGGTTTCGAGTGTTTTCAGATGCATAACTATATGCATCAATCTTTTCTTCCGTAGATGAAGTGAGGTTGGTCCATCCTTTCGATTGAGGTGTTTTCAAGAATCATGAAAGGTTTGAACGCAGATTGTAATTGTCAAGATATAAATGAGGCTTAAGATGAAATCAAGTTACAAAGGATGTTTAAGATTAAATCAAGTGGCAAACTTGAGGAAATATTTAACTGTAGTAGATGTAATTTATTTACGATCTTTTAAGTCAAAATGTGTTGTAATTACTATTTTCTAATCTTTTAATACTTTTTAATTGTCCATGATAGTAGTCCAATAGTTCAACTAAAACTAGTATATTATAAGGATATAGTCATACAGGAACAATTATCTAGGAACAGTCAGCTAGGATTTGGTTAGTATAGGTTTAATATTTTACATAGTTAATTAATTGGTTACTAATCAATTTTATTTTGTTCATTAATTTTTTTCATTATGCCACTTGTCAAATCTTGACTTGGATTTTGATTGGAAGAAACTCGTATATGAATTTGAATTGGAATGAAAATGGTTATTCTGTGGTGAACAGATTCGTATATCTGTGGATGTAAGTAGGATAGTAAATGACTGTTGAATCAGATTCGAAGAATGTACAGTATAACATGTTAATGTGAAAGCTAAATATTTCCTCGGATATTACCTACCCGTTAAAATATTTTCACCATTAACGGTTTGTACAAAAGAACTTTTAATTACAATCTTTATGAAAAGATATATACATATATATTTTCTTCAGATGTAATCATGGATTTAATGAGTTAATATGATATTAATCTCATTTGCTTTTTGGTTTGGGCTAGAATAAGTAATCTTTAAAACTTTTATAAACCACATATTCTTCACAGAATATTTCTTCTTCACAGAATATTTTTTCAATGAAGTTATGGATCAATACTTCATCGTTCATTATTGTTGGTATTCTTTGGTATCTATGGTGCGTATGACGTTGATGTTCGAGGTACATATTGTGATGTTGAGGTGTGAGATACGGATGTTGCTGTTGATGGATGGTGGTACTGGTTATGTTGCTGGTGCTGATGATGCTCGTAGATATTGCACCATATTCTCCAGAGCCACTACCCGAGCGAGAAGTTCATTAACTTCTTCTATTTCAATGGGATAATTATCGGTTCGGACGAACGGATGAATAAGATCTAGGATTTGAGATAGTATATAATCGTGACGAGATACCCTGGAAATGAGAGAGAAAATGGTGTCTCGAACAGGATCGCCGGTAAGTGCTTCAGGTTCTTCGCCAAGAGGGCAATGTGGTGGATGGAAAGGATCGCCTTTTTCTTGTCTCCAATGATTGAGGAGGCTACGAACCCATCCCCAATTCATCCAGAATAGATGATGACTGATTGGTTGATCCATTCCGGTCACACTGCTTTCGGAGCTTGAGTGAGATTCCATTTCGGAATCCGAGTGACTTGAACTAACGACGAATTCCATTTCGTACGATTGGATAAAGGATTTTTCGATATAAAATGATTTTTCCGGCTATCGGGTGGTATTCTATTTACATAGGATATCTATATATATATATATATATATATATATATATATATATATATATATATATATATATATATATATATATATATATATATATATATATATATATATATACAGATCAAAAGATTTCGTAGATTACGGAGGAATTTGCGGGATATGTCAGGCAAAGTTTAAAGTAACAGATACGATAAGATGTGATTTAGTAGATACACTAAGATATGAATTTTGTCTATACACTACTCATGCAATTAATGTAGCAAGACGTGTCTAGACTAATAATGATAAGCAGGTAATTTCCTAAGGATGATAAACAGATGATTTTCGACTAGAAATGATAAGCAAAACTTTTGACATGCAGACACGGTCGAAGTCCAGACTCACTAATGCATCCTAACGACTTATCAGTTAGATACACTAATGCAGACCTGGTTCGCTAAGACCACTGCTCTGATACCACATGTAAAGACCCGTTCTAATCCATAAGAATGAATACAATAACATATGATTACATCGCGAGGTATTTAACCTCTATATGATACATTTTACAAACATTGCATTCGTTTTAAAAGACAATCTTTCATTTCATCGAAAGTTGACAGGCATGCATACCATTTCATAATATCTATCTATAAATGATCTAATCTGTCATTTACTTAATCATAATCTTTACTGAACTCAGCGAATTGAATGCAACGTCTTTTGAAATATGCCATGAATGATTCCAAGTAATATCTTTAAAATGAGCTAATCCACAGCGGAAGATTTCTTTAATACCTGAGAATAAACATGCTTTAAAGTGTCAACCAAAAGGTTGGTGAGTTCATTAGTTTATCATAATCATTCATTTCCATCATTTTAATAGACCACAAGAATTTCATTTCTAGTTCTCATAAATATACGTCCCATGCATATAGACAAAAATCATTCATATGGATTGAACACCTGGTAACCGACATTAACAAGATGCATATAAGAATATCCCCTATCATTCCGGGAAATCCTTCGGACATGATAAAAAATGAATTCGAAGTACTAAAGCATCCGGTACTTTGGATGGGGTTCGTTAGGCCCAATAAATCTATCTTTAGGATTAGTGTCAATTAGGCGTGCATTAATTCTCAAAATTAGTGATGTTCCCTAATTCTTATGCTACCAAGCAAAAAGGGGCATATTCGGCTTCGATCATTCAACCATATAATGTAGTTTCGATTACTTGTGTCTATTTCGTAAAACATTTATAAAAATTTTGCATGTATTCTCAGTCCAAAAATATAAAGGGTAAAAAGGCAAATGAAACTCACAATACTGTATTTTGTAGTAAAAATACATATGACGGAACTGAACAATGCAGGGTTGGCCTCAGATTCACGAACTTATATCAAGTATATATATTAAGTCATATCACATTTAATTAACTGAGTTTACTTATATTTTATAATGTATTAAGTTTAATATCTCTATATATATAATTACATTAATAATATGTTATAATATATATAATATATATTTTAATTAATGTTATATCAATGTATATGATAATATATTAGTTAATAAATCAAAACACTTTAGTATGTAATATTAGTATACTTGTAATATATTTTTATATAAATATCATTTGTTTGTTAAAATAATAATTATAATAATATTAAATTAATAATAATAATACTCATAACTAAATTTAATAATAATATTGGTAATAATAATTTTGCTAATAACATTAGTCATTTTATTTGTAGTAATATTAGTAAAAAAATAATAATAATGATAATCCTAATAATAATAACGTAAAAAAATTAGTAATGTTAATACTAATAATAATAATATTGATAATAATAATAATAATGATAATAATAATAATGATAAAAATATTAAATATTAATAAAATGATAGTTTCATATTAATGGTAAAAATGATAGTTTTGATAAAATGATAATTTTAACGTTTTTAACAATCTTACTAATAATAACGATAATGATACTAATATTAATATTAGTCATAATAATAATCATTTTAGTGACAATATTGTTAATGATATTGATAATAATAATAATAACAGTAATAAAAATACTTATATTTATAATAATCATGATATGATAATAATAATAATAATAAATATAATAAGTAATAAGTAACTACCTCATAGAAGTAGTCTAAAAAAAATCGCCCAAGTCCGGGTTTGAACCCGCGACGTCCCGATAACTCCCTTAACTATTCGTCCATTTCTGTTTTTCTATTAAATAACATCATCGACGTCATAATCATTATCATACCATCTTCATTTTATCATGCAATCGACAATATTCATATCGACATGTTACTCATCATCATCATCATGTATTATTACCATCATCATCATCCTTACTTCACAATCATTATCATCTTTCTATTATTATGATCACTCACTTAACATCATCATTATCTACTATTCTTCATAATCGTATATCACCTATTTCATTAACATTGCCATGATCGTCATACACACATCATCATAGAATCACACTCATCTCATCATCTTACGATTTCTCTTAATCATAATCATGATCATAACATTGTCAACTTTTCTATATGTATATCATTTAATGTATTACTAACACATCATACACCATCAATTATCATCTTGCCATCGTTCTTGTATCTTTATCATAATTCTCATTTATACGGCCCATCAGAGAGTATAACATGCTCTCGGCCTAACTTAAAATAAAGACTTCGGCCCAAATAACTCGCCTAAGCCCAATAGGATTTAATAGTTAGCCCTATGTCCATTTGCATAAATTAAATAAGTCCAAAATGTAAGGCGGCCCAAGTAACATCGATTTAATCAAAATTAAACGGTTATTGGTTTTTGTTTGGACTTCGATCAAACACAACAATTATCTCATCATCCAGTCACTATCTCAATGTCAATATCAACTAAAAAAATAATATAGGACGTAGTGCTGTAGCAGCAGGAGTATAAACGAGGGTGTTTGATTTGTAATGGTGATCAACTTTAGTTGATTAGAAAAGAAAGGAGACAAGAGTGGTCCTCACCACCAAAGTAAATTTCATAAAAAAAATTTGGTCTTGTCCCGTAAAGAAGTAGAAAAAGGTAAGAAAGCAAACCTATATTCTTTTGATTGGTATAACTTTTCACATGGGTCAAGAAGCATAAACAATCAAAGAACAAGAAGGTTGAAACAAACAAATGGGTTTTGTAGTGGTCTTACCTACGGTGGAGGTTATCCGGACAGAAGCATTTAAAGAGGGATTGATTAGAAACAGAAAGTGTATCGATTAGTAGTAGCAACAACCAGAAACAAGCTGTAGTTTAATAAAGGGTTTGTTGTGGAGGCTGTTTTGATCAGGAAGAGAAACAGGAGAAACAAAGAGGAAGAGAAAGATGGGTGGTAAGAGTTGGTCTATCAATAGATGATGGATTTGTGTTGGAGTTCTTATGGAATCGAAAACATAGAAAATCATAGCAGCAACCGGTTAACAGTTTTGGTGATTGAAGAATTGGTGAGGGTAGTGGTTATCGTAACAGAAAATAACAATAGCAGCAGGTTTTCTTCGAGTATTAGCAAGTAGTAGTAGATAGTCGATTGTGGTGGTGTTGGATGGTTTTAGTGGTGGCCTTGTAAAATAGTAGTAGTAAATACAAGTGGCTTTTCTCTTGGCTTTGCTTGAACAGGAACCGGGAATGAGTAGTAACTAGTGATAATGTCAAAATACTTGTTTTCTTTTGTTTTGGGTTTTCGGCTGTACACAAGAAATATAAACGAGAATATTAGATGGTTCAAAGGTGGTGGAGGTTTCAATAGATATTCGAAACAAAAAGAAACTTACAACTTGATGACTATGGTGGCGGTTTATTGTGGTGACGGAGGCGTGGTGATTGCCGGTTGAGGTGGTCGGGTTGAGCACTCACGAGGAAGAAGAAGATGGGTGATGGTGTGGTGATTAAGGATAAATGGGTTTCATATTAGTGTAAGTATGTATATGTATATAACTAGCATATGTGTGTGTGTTTGTTTAGCTTTGTCTATCAATAATAGTAAATAGAGGGAATCCAATTTCATGTCTCAATCAAGCATAACAAACTTTGTCCAATATTCCCTCAATAAGTGTATGTGACTCTTAGTTGGAAGATAGTTGGTTGTGTGATTTGTAAATATGGTAAATTAAAAAGGTGACTTAAGATGGCTCAAACAGAAATGAATATATATGTAGACAGGTGGGTTTCTAATATTAATGCTATGTAGATGTATATATATTTTATTAGATGGTGATTGTTGATGGTGATTAGAAACAGAAAAAGATACGGTGGTAGTGGGTGTCAATGTTTAACTTGGGAGACAAAACAAAAAGAAAGGAAACCAAAGTAGTGGGTTTCCTACCCCAATTATCATATTCATGTATATATAATATATAAATATAATATAATACATAATATAATAATAAATCAGAAATCAAAAGATGCAATCCAGCTGCCATTTTTATTTTTAACTGCCGACACTTGTAACACTGTTGTTATAGCGTACCTCATTCTTAATTAGTGGCGGATAAAAGTGCATAGAAAAATCCTATGTTTTTAAATTAACTATATTTATTTATTTTGGTCATTATGGTATAAAATTCGATCCTAAATTTAATAAATAAAAATTACATCAACTGTCCCTCTCATTTATGGGTAAAATATAAAAAAAATATTAAAATTAAATAATTAGATCCTAAATATACTTTTAATAAGTCTATAACTTATATAACTCATTTTTGTATCACCGTTTATTTTAAAATCACTTAAGTTCATATTTAACTTGTTTAATATCCAACGAATGACATTTAAGTGTTACTGTCGTTTACTAAATAGATTCGAAATTACAAAATATATATTTAATATACTTTATTTATATATAGATATTTTTTAAATAATTATTATTATGATATCCTATTTTTATTTTATTTTTACATAATTAATTTTAATAACAATAACATATAATATTTCAATTTATATTTCCAATTACTATTATATTTTCAGAGATTTAAATATACATGTATCTATTTACAAATAGTTATTCGTGAATCGTCGGTAATAGTCGAAGGGTAATTGAATACATGGACACAGTTCAAAATTGTTGAGACTTCAACATTACAGACTTTGCTTATCGTGCCGAAATCATGTAAAGATTAAGTTTAAATTTGATCGAAAATTTTCGGGTTGTCACACCTGAGTAGCTCCGCGACTACGGATTCGAATAGTGGTGGGTTCGACTGTTGGGCCAAAACAGACTCGGCCCAGTTTAATTTAATTAAAAACTGAATTGCGCTTCGAAATTTAACTGGCCCAGTTCGTATTTTTTTTTATTATTTGATTTTTTTATAAAATAATAGATATATAATTAAAATAAAAATAAACTTATATTTTAAAAATCTAAATAAAAATACTTTTTAATTTTATACACAAAAATCTTAAAAATAAATTATTATTTTTAACACTTATTACTAAAACAAAATATTTTTACAAAATTAAAAATAAAAATTATATATTTTTACACAAAATATAAATATAGCATTTTTCACCGAGTCCCCGGCAGCGGCGCCAAAAACTTGATGTGTGCGAAGGTCTATACGAAATACTATTATTTTTAATACAAAATATTATACGATATGATACAAGTTTTAATTAATTTACGGATGGGATATACCTAAACCTTGCTACAACATTATAGGCAGTGTACCTAATCGTTAGAGTAGTATAGTTTTTAGTAAGTCCGGTTCGTTCCACAGGGAGCTAGTGATATGTACTATATTTTTATAAACTATATTTGTATAAAATATATATAATTATATAAGTAGTAATATTATAAAAGGGGGGTTTTACCATTTAATGACCGGTTTGTCAATTTTAAATAAAGCGTAAAGATAAATGACAATAATTAAAGTGCGTAAAATAAATAACAATATATAAAGTTGCGATAATTAAAATTGCGAATAATAAAATGACAGTAAATAAAAAGTACGATGAGAAATATAATAAAACAATTATGCTTATTTAAACTTTCGTAATCATGATGTTTGACGTTTTGATTTTAATTAATTGTTACCCTGGTTAATTGTCCTTTGTCCTGGTTTATTTCATACCTATCTAGTTTTTGTCCATAATAGTCCATCGGTCATAATTATAAAATGCTCGTCAAATTAACCTTATTCCCGAAGTCAAATATTCCAACTAATTAGGGATTTAAACTGTAACAAGGTTTTAAGACTTTGTTAATAATTACACCATGTTATCGACTGCGTGTAATCTAAGGTTTTAATACTTTGTTAACAATTACACCAATTATCCTTGTATGTAATCCACCCCTATTTTAATTAGTCCATGATACATTAATTTATTCACTTGGCTATAATGAATAATCAATTACCCAATCCAATTGATTAATTAAATGATTGTAAACAATGTCGTATAAACGTCACTAAATAGGACATTCGTAATCAATTTAATAATTATTAGATTAACTAATTTGAAGATAGGTTCGACAGGTTCCAATGAGTTATCATTCAATTAGACAATACCCCCCATCAATTAATAGTTCATAGTCCAATGTCCACAAGTGTCGGTCTTTTGTCCAAACCCGGATTATGGTACAAAATCCAATAATCCCGTCTTAAATATTTAGTCCAACATCACGATTACTTCGGCTCAAATAAGCATAATAATAACTTAGTTACGAGACATTAATTTAAAAAGGAAGAACATAGCTTACAGTGGTTATTAATCGCGTAGCGTTTTACGGACAGAGTTCTGACTTTAAAACCCGTAAAACATTTCTTACAATAACTCAACTAAACCATAACTTTATTATTAAAATTAACTTAAATTAAAATCAAAATATAAATATATATTACATTGATGAAGGAAAAGAAAAATATGTGTAGAATTCGAGCAGAATACGTGAGCTTTTATAGGCCCACTTTGAACTGTACAGCTCTGCGAGTGCGGTACTTTTGTGCCTTACAGCTCCGCGAGTGCGAAGCTTCGGATTCCAGCTCACCAAATTGAGTTAAACGTGGGCTGCTGAATATTATAATATATAATATAATAATATATAATTTTATATAATTATATATATATTATATTATATTCTTGTGCATAGTTGACTTGTAATTTTAGCTCCGTTGAGTCGTACGTTGATACTCGATTTATGTCTCGGTTCCGGATTTTTGAACGCCTTTTCGTACTCGTAGATATCTTGTACTTTGCATTCCGCGACTTGTACTCTTGTCAATATTTAGACGTTAATTATCAATAATTGGAACCACTTGGATTGTAACTTGTACATTTGAGCTTTTTGGTCATTTGCGTCTTCAAATCGTCATTTTTGTCTTTTGTCTTCCCACTTATTTATTTAAACGAATATTATATAAAAATAGAACAATTGCAACTAAAAGCTTTACATATTGGAAGGATATTGATACTAAATATATGTTCATTTGTAGCACTATCACCTGACCTCAGATCAATCTTAGAGTAACATCCTGATCCTTGCAACTGATCAAACAAATAATCAATCCTTAACAGATATCTATTCTTGATAGTCAGCTTATTCAGTTCACTGTAATCGATATAGAGTCTCATGGATCCATCCTTCTTTTTTACAAAAATAACTGGAGCTCCCCATGGTGAAGAACTCGGTCGAATGAATCCTTTATCTAAAAGCACTTGTAAGTGACTAGACAGCTCTTGCAATTCTGAAGGTGCAAGTCTATATGGTGCACGCACTGTAACATCCCATTTTTCCTGTACCTATCTAAAGGTACATACTTAATCGTAGTTCTCTTGTAACTCGTTCATTTATGTGATTAAATAAATTGTTGTGTTAGTTGTTGTATAAATGTATATGTATAAATACTTGGGAATGTGTGCATGCATGAGTTTGTACATGAGTTTAATGGTGATAAGTCAAGTGAGACCTAAGTCTGAAGTTTAGACGTGCATAGGAAGCGTGAACAAGGTGTACAAGTTGAATAAATCGTTAAGTTGTGTAAGTTGTCGAATGGGCCAGTTGAAGGCCATTGTCGCGCCGCGGAAGCCTTTGTCGCGTCGCGACATTGAACTCAAACCAGAGTCAGGAGGCATGTTAAGAAGGGTCGAGTTTTCCTTTAAATGTCGCGCCACGGAGTAGATGGCCGCGCCGCGACCAATAACTAGAATCTGAGTCAGGAATGATTTAAGACAGCTCATAAAATACGTTAATTCATACGCCGCGACAATTTGGGCCGCGCTGCGACCCACTGGGTGAACTGGTTCCGGATTTTTGTTTTAAAATAAGTGGTTCAAGGGCAAATTCATCTTTTTACATGTAGATCTGATTGGAGCATTAAATCTCCACCACTTATCCATTTAATTCATTTCCTTTTCTCTTTTCTTTCTCCAATTTCTCTCAAAACATGGAAACCCATTTGATTTCAAGTGAGATTGGTGAGTGAAGGATTGAGAGTTGATCTTTGGAGCGAGAATTAAAGTTGTTCTCCTTGTTCTTAGCTACAAATGAATAGTGTTGGTAAGTGTTAACTCCATATTTTGAGTTTTAATTAGTTTATGCTAGGGTTTGGTTAATTTGGAACTTGTAAGACCCATTTGGGGGATATATGGGTGAATTTGGGTTATGTTGATGAAAGGAAACCCTAATAGCTACAATCTAGGGTTTTGGTCAAATGAAATGAGATTTGTAAGTGTTAATTGTGTTGTTAAGCACTAAAACACTTGTTAAATGTTGAAAGAATGGTAAATGGGTTAAGTTGACCAAGTTTGTAAGTTTAAGTGTTGAAATGGGTCAAAATAGTAATGTTGACCTAGTTTGGGTGAAATGGGTATGAATTACCCTAAGTTTGTGTTGGTTTAAGTTAGTAGACTTTAAATCACTAGTTTTGGTGATTTAACATGTGTCTTGGCCAATTAAGGGCGGTTTTGGTGTAGTTGAGTTATTTAATGCAAATTAGGTCATTAAATGCTCAAGTGTAAGTAATGTGGTTAGCTCCACTAGTTGTGTATTGAAAGTGTACTTAATGTATTAGGTACATTGTTTGAAGTTCGGAAGTGCATAATCATCATCCTTGTATTAAGGTGAGTGGAATAATTATGCATGTACTTATATAATGTATTTATTTGTATAGTATGAATGTGGTATTGTCGCGGTGTTCAAGACACCACATTCTATGTAACGAGTAGTATTGTCGCGGTGTTCAAGACACTACTCATTGTTTGATTGACATGTGGTATTGTCGCGGTGTTTAAGACACCACATTGTCATGGGAGTAGATGCCGCGGTGTTCAAGGCACCACCCATGGTTTTGATTGACTTGTGGAATCGTCGCGGTGCTCAAGACGCCACATTGCCATGGGGGTGAGTTAGTCGCGGTGTTCAAGACATCACCCAGGGGATTAGTGATTACGCAGTGTTTAAGTAACACTAATAGATGTTATGAACTCCGACGGTCTTTTACGAACACCGTTCCCTAGTACGATTGGTTAACCATGGTTGTGTGAATTCGTATCTAGCATAATTAAATTGTGAACTATATGCTATTGTTGTTGCTAGCTTATCGTGAAATGTGGATAGTAGTGTATACATGATGTTTGCATGGTTGTTGAGATGCTAGCTTATATGCGGTATTGTGTAAGTGATTGCAAATAAGTAGGTTATATATGAACATGTATAATTATTGCATTCACTAAGCGTTAGCTTACCCCTCTCGTTGTTTATCTTTTTAGACGCATGTGCGGATAGGGAAAAAGGGATTGTTTGGCACTAGGTGTCCTTTGATGATGTTGTTGGAGCTTTTGAAGTTGGCCGAGCGTTGTGGGTAGTTTAGCCCCAAACCATGCTCGATGTGTTGTTTGGATTAAAACTATTATTTTTGGATAGGTCGAACTTGTATCACATTTGTTAATGGCATTCGTGCCTTTTGTAAAACATTAAACTTGTAGTATGTTCTAATGGAACGTGTGGTACGGTTACATATTTAATTGGCGCATAAATGTGTAATATAAAAAAAATTATCGTATGGAATACGGGTTGGGTTGTTTCAAGTGGTATCAGAGCATGGTCTAATGGATTTAGGCGACTTGAGATAGGTGCCTAGACTTAGACTTTATTGTGTATGTGGTTTTATGCGGGACTTGTAGGACTTCGGGTCGGATCGGGAATTGTTAGTGCTTAGGTTTATGTGATCTAACCATGCACTAATTGTTTTGTGTAGTAGTTGTAATCATCAAGCTAGATAGACGTTGTACTAACGAGTTAATGCGACGTGCTCGCGTAGCAATGACTAGCTACCATTGTTACGAGTGCAAATCGTGTCAAACAAGCGATGTACGACGATTGTTGAGCAAGATGGGGCGGTAAGGTGTATATGTATGTATATGCGTGTCATGTCTTTTCATTCGTTGTTTAACCTCTTTCGTTTTATAGAATGAAGATGAGAAATGGACACGACACCGATAATGGGGGCACGAGCGAGGACCCCGAGTTCACGGCCAAAGTTGAGGCCATCTTTAAACCTCAAAAAGCGGAGTTTCTCTAAGATGTTAAGAAGATGTTTCTAGATACGATCAACGAGCAACTAGTTAATGTGGTTAGGGAACAAGTTAAGCTTGTTCTACAAGGGGATAATGTGGGGAGACGGGACTTCTTTTATAAGAATTTCAAGGACTCTCAACCTCCCACCTTCGATGGTGAACGAGACCCACTTAAGAGTGCCCGTTGGATCTCCGATATGGAGGGGGCCTTTCGTACATGTGAATGCCCTCTCGATAAAAAGACGAGATATGGTTGTAGCATGTTAAGAGGCGATGCTAAATTGTGGTGGGACGCAAAAATCCAAGTCTATGGTAAAGAAAAATGCATGGATTTTACTTGGGACGAGTTCAAAGCGGAGTTTTTCGATGAATACCGAACTCCGTCCGATCTTACTAGGCTTAAGGACGAGTTACGTTCCTTGAGGCAAGGGTCGATGGATTTGAACACTCTCAAATTCGTGTTTTTGTCCAAGACCCAATTTTGCCCGGAGTATGTCGGGAATGATAAAATGTTGAAGGAAGACTTCTATCGAATCTTGAATGATAGTTACCAAGAGAAGATAAGTGTAAATGTGGTGAAGAGTTTCGATGAGTTGCTTAATATGGCCAAAGGTTTTGAGGCGCTCGTGTTAAGAAAGAGTGGCTTTACTTTTAGCAAGAGGAAGTTCGAAGCTACAAGTCATTCGAACAAGAAGGGTAAGGGTGCAACCGAGAGTGTCGGTAGTGTGAAGAAAATTGTTCCCGGAGAATTCCGTTATTCTTGTCACAATTGTGGATGAAAGGGACATATGGCCCGTGATTGCACCAACCCTCCTTCTGCAACCAAACTCACTTGTTATAATTGTGGTAAAAAAGCGCATAAGAGGCCGAAATGTCCCAATTTGAACAATGATCATGTTAAGAAATTGGAGAAAGCGGCGGGTACGGCTAGGGGTCGCAACTACTTGATGATGAATGAAGAAGCCAAACAATCTAATGAAGTCGTCTCAGGCACTTTCATGGTTAACTCTAGTCTGGAACGTATACTTTTTGATAGTGGTGCTAACTTGTCGTTTGTGTCTCCAAGATTTGTGCCTAAGTTGAATAAACCGCTAGCTAAGTTAAGTTATCCGGTAGAAGTTGAAATAGCGGATGATAAAATGGTGCTAGGGGTTGATGTTTGTAAGAATTGTAATGTTGTGTTTGGTACCGAAACTTTTGAAATCGATCTCATTCCGATGACTTTGGGTGATTTTGATATTGTTGTTGGTATGGATTGGCTCGATCATTATAGAGCCGATATAGCATGCCATGATAAATTCATTCGTGTGAAGACCCCAAGTGGGGGTGAGTTAATTATTCATGGTGATAAGCGAAGAAGACTTGTGCCGATATGCACTTATGCACGGGCACGTTGTTTTCTTGTTAATGGTGGCATGGCTTTTCTTGCCCATGTAGTTGATACTCGTGATGATCCACCACCTATTCGTGAGATTTCGGTGGTTAACGAATTTGAAGACATTTTTTCGGATGAGTTACCGGGTGTTCCGGCGGAAAGACAAGTTGAATTTCGCATTGAGTTGGTTCCGGGGGCTACCCCCATTGCTAAACCCCTTATCGTTTAGCACCGATGGAAATGCAAGAGTTGTTAAATCAAACCCAAGAGTTGCTTGAAAAGGGTTTCATTCGGTCGAGTTCCTCGCCATGGGGAGCTCTGGTTTTATTTGTAAAGAAGAAAGACGGTTTTATGCGGATGTGCATTGATTATCGGGAGCTGAACAAAGTGACTATCAAGAATCATTATCCATTGCCTCGGATTGACGATTTTTTTGACCAACTCCAAGGTGCAACGTATTTTTCTAAGATTGACTTACGATCCGGCTATCATCAAGTACGGGTCCGTGAGGAAGACATAGAGAAAACGGCTTTTCGAACGTGTTATGGGCATTTTGAGTTTGTAGTTATGCCCTTTGGTCTTACGAATGCACCGGCGGCATTCATGGATCTAATGAACCGAGTGTGCCAACCTATGTTGGACAAGTCGGTAATCGTGTTCATCGACGACATACTTGTTTATTCTAAGAGTATGAAGGAATATGAACACCATTTGCGTGAAGTGTTGAAGACTTTGCGAAAGAAGAAGTTGTATGCTAAATTCTCCAAATGTGAATTTTGGCTAAGGGAAGTTCAATTCCTTGGACATATTGTGAATGAAGAAGGTATCCAAGTAGATCCGGGGAAGATTAAGACGGTGAAGAGTTGGGGGAAACCGACTACGCCTACGGAAATTGGAAGTTTTCTCGGATTGGCCGGTTATTATCGTCGGTTTATCCAAGACTTTTCTAAGATTGCTTCTCCTTTGACGAAGTTGACAAGGAAGAACGTAAGGTTCAATTGGGAAAACGAGCAAGAAATTGCTTTTCAATTGTTAAAAGAGAAGTTGTGTCAAGCTCCGGTGTTAGTGTTGTCGGAAGGGGTAGAAGACATGACGGTTTATTGTGATGCTTCCTTAAATGGGCTCGGGTGTGTTCTAATGCAAAGGGGAAAAGTCATCACTTACGCCTCTCGACAATTAAAGGAACACGAAAAGAGATACCCGACTCATGATCTTGAATTGGCAGCGGTGGTTCATGCATTGAAAATTTGGCGCCACTACTTGTATGGTGTCAAGTATACGATTTATTCGGATCATAAGAGTTTGAAACATCTCTTTAATCAACGATATTTGAACTATCGTCAACGTAGATGGATGGATGTGGTGAAGGACTATGATTGTGAAATACTCTATCATCCGGGTAAGGCGAATCTGGTCGCGGATGCGTTAAGCCGAAAGAGTCAACATCCGGCGATATGAGTAGGATCGTTACGCATGATCATTACTAACTATTTTCTTGTTAAGCTTGGCGAGACTCAAATCGAAGCTTTTATTAACAATAAGCATGAGGAACGAATCGTGGGACAAATGGAGTTTATTACCTTAGGTCCGCATGGTTTGTTATCTTTTCAAGGAAGAGTGTGGGTGCCAAAAATAGGTGATCATCGATGAATGCTACTTGATGAAGCACATAAGTCAAAGTATTCCATTCATCCGGGTGCGACGAAAATGTACCTTGATTTAAAGAAGGAGTATTGGTGGCCGGGCATGAAACGTGATGTTGTTAAGTATGTTGAACAATGCATCACATGTTTGCAAGTAAAAGCCGAACACCAAAAGCCGTACGGTAAGTTACAACCATTGGAAGTCCCGAAATGTAAATGGGAGCACATTACCATGGACTTCATTACCAAGTTACCAAAGACGGCGAGAACCCAATATGATACGATTTGGGTGATAGTTGATAGATTGATGAAGAGTGCTTTGTTTCTTCCCATTCGGGAAACGATATCATCGGAGACTTTGTCTAAGTTGTTTATCAAGGAGGTGATATCAAGACATGGGATTCCTATATCTATTGTTTCAGATCGAGATACTCGTTTCACGTCTCTGTTTTGGAATAAGTTTCATGAAGAGATGGGTACTCAATTGAAAATGAGCACGGCGTATCATCCTCAAACGGACGGTCAAACCGAGCGTACGAACCAAACGTTGGATGATATGTTAAGGGCGTGTATTATTGATTTTGGTGGTAGTTGGGATGAGCACTTACCACTGGTGGAATTCTCGTACAATAATAGTTACCACACTAGTATTGGAATGCCACCTTATGAGATGCTTTATGGGCGTAGGTGTCGAACTCCTATTTGTTGGGGTGAAGTGGGACAACGAAAAATCGGGAGTACTGATTTGGTCCTAGAGACGAATAGTAAGATTGAGATGATTCGGGCTCGACTAAAGGCGGCGCAAGATAGACAAAAATCTTATGCCGATAAGGGTAGACGAACGATCGAATTTCAAGAAGGTGACATGGTGATGCTTAAGGTTTCTCCACTGAAAGGTGTTATTCAGTTTCGAAAGCAAGGAAAGTTAGCTCCTCGATTTATTGGTCCTCTCAAGGTTTTGGAACTTGTTGGTGAGGTTGCTTATAGACTAGAGTTGCCCGAAGAGCTTGCGGGGATCCATAACACATTTCATGTTTCCCATCTCCGTAAGTGTCTTGCGGATGACTCGACTTGGGTGCCGTTAGATGAGATTACCTTGAACAACAAGCTAGAGTATGTTGAAGAACCGATAGCTATTCTCGATGAAAAGGTTAAATTGTTGGGTAACAAAGAAGTGAGGACCTTTAAAGTTCAATGGCGACATCGAAATGGTTCCGAGTTTACGTGGGAATCCGAAGAGTTTGTTTTGGTTTATCTTCCGGCTTGTCATGCGGCTTGGATCGCGAGGACGCGCTCTGATTCAAGTGGGGGAGAGTTGTAATATCCCGTTTTTCCCGTACATATCTAAAGGTACATACTTAATCGTAGTATACTTGTAACTCGTTCGTTTATGTGATTAAATAAATTGTTGTGTTAGTTGTTGTATAAACGTATATGTATAAATACTTAGGAATGTGTGCATGCATGAGTTTGTACATGAGTTTAATGGTGATAAGTCATTTGAGACCTAAGTATGGAGTTTAGACGTGCATAGGAAGCGTGAACAAGGTGTACAAGTTGAATAAATTGTTAAGTTGTGTAAGTTGTCGAATTGGCCAGTTGAAGGCCATTGCCGCGCCACGAAAGCCTTTGTCGCGCCGCGACATTGAACTCAAACCAGAGTCAGGAGGCATGTTAAGAAGGGTCGAGTTTTTCTTAAAATGTCGCGCCACGGAGTAGATGGCCGCGCCGCGACCAATAACTAGAATCTGAGTCAAGAATGATTTAAGACAGCTCGTAAAATACGTTAATTGCCGCGCCGCGACAACTGGGGCCGCGCCGCTACCCACTGGGTGAACTGGTTCCGGATTTTTGTTTTAAAATAAGTGGTTCAAAGGCGAATTCGTCTTTTTACATGTAGATCTGATTGGAGCATTAAATCTCCACCACTTATCCATTTAATTCATTTCCTTTTCCCTTTTCTTTCTCCAATTTCTCTCAAAACATAGAAACCCATTTGATTTCAAGTGAGATTGGTGAGTGAAGGATTGAGAGTTAATCTTTGGAGCAAGAATTAAAGTTGTTCTCCTTGTTCTTAGCTACAAGTGGATAGTGTTGGTAAGTCTTAACTCCATATTTTGAGTTTTAATTAGTTTATGCTAGGGTTTGGTTCATTTGGAACTTGTAAGACCCATTTGGGGGATATATGGGTGAATTTGGGTTATGTTGATGAAAGGAAACCCTAATAGCTACAATCTAGGATTTTGGTCAAATGAAATGAGATTTGTAAGTGTTAATTGTGTTGTTAAGCATTAAAACACTTGTTAAATGTTGAAAGAATGGTAAATGGGTTAAGTTGACCAAGTTTGTAAGTTTAAGTGTTAAAATGGGTCAAAATAGTAATGTTGACCTAGTTTGAGTGAAATGGGTATGAATTACCCTAAGTTTGTGTTGGTTTAAGTTAGTAGACTTTAAATCACTAGTTGTAGTGATTTAACATGTGTCTTGGCCAATTAAGGGCGGTTTTGGTGTAGTTGAGTTATTTAATGCAAATTGGGTCATTAAATACTAAAGTGTAAGTAATGTGGTTAGCTCCACTAGTTGTGTATTGAAAGTGTACTTAATGTATTAGGTACATTTCTTTGAAGTTCGGAAGTGCATAATCATCATCCTTGTATTAAGGTGAGTGGAATAATTATGCGTGTACGTATATAATGTATTTATTTGTGTAGTATGAATGTGGTATTGTCGCGGTGTTCAAGACACCACATTCTATGTAACGAGTAGTATTGTCGCGGTGTTCAAGACACTACTCATTGTTTGATTGACATGTGGTATTGTCGCGGTGTTTAAGACACCACATTGTCATGGGAGTGGATGCCGCAGTGTTCAAGGCACCACCCATGGTTTTGATTGACATGTGGAATCGTCGCGGTGTTCAAGACGCCACATTGTCATAGGGGTGAGTTAGTCGTGGTGTTCAAGACATCACCCGGGGGATTAGTGATTACGCAGTGTTTAAGTAACACTAATGGATGTTATGAACTCCGACGGTCTTTTACGAACACCGTTCCCTAGTACGATTGGTTAACCATGGTTGTGTGAATTCGTATCTAGCATAATTAAATTGTGAACTATATGCTATTGTTGTTGCTAGCTTATCGTGAAATGTGGATAGTAGTTTATGCATGATGTTTGCATGGTTGTTGAGATGCTAGCTTGTATGCGGTATTGTGTAAGTGATTGCAAATAAGTAGGTTATATATGAACATGTATAATTATTGCATTCACTAAGCGGTAGCTTACCCCTCTCGTTGTTTATATTTTTAGATGCAGGTGCGGATAGGGGAAAAGGGGTTGTTGGGCACTAGGTGTCCTTTGATGATGTTGTTGGAGCTTTTGAAGTTGGCCTAGCATTTTGGGTAGTTTAGCCCCAAACCATGCTCGATGTGTTGTTTGGATTAAAACTATCATTTTTGGATAGGTCGAACTTGTATCACATTCGTTAATGGCCTTCATGCCTTTTGTAAAACATTAAACTTGTAGTATGTTCTAATGGAACATGTGGTACGGTTACATATTTAATTGGCGCATAAATGTGTAATATAAAAAAAAATAAAAAAATTATCGTATGGAATACTGGTTGGGTTGTTTCACGCACTATAGGTGCCGCTCCAGGCATTAAGTCAATCTGAAATTCTACGTCTCTATGCGGTGGAAATCCGGGTAACTCGTCTGGAAAAACATCAGGAAAATCTCTAACAATCGGCACATCTTCGAGTTTCTTGACTTCAGGTTCAGTTTTACTCACGTGAACCAACATCGCAAGACAACCCTTTCTGATGTGTTTTTGCGACTTCAAACAATTAATGAAGTGTAGTGGTGTATTGCTTCTCCCTCCATACACCATTAAAGGTTCATTTTTGGTAACAGGGATGCGAATCGCTTTCTCGTAGCAAACGTTGTCGGCTCTATTCTCAGCTAACCAGTCCATTCCAACCACAAGGTCAAAACTTCCTAGCTTAATCGGTATCACATCTATTCTAAAAAATGTTCTAGCCAAAATCAACATACAATCACGATAAACCTTATCAGTTCTCATTAGATTACCATTCCCGAGTTCTATAGATTACAAGTTTTCTTATGACGATATAGGATTCTTAAGATTATGGCAAAAATCTCTAGAAACAAAACTCATATCAGCTCCAGAATCAAAAAGTACATAAGCATGATGGTTGTCGAGTAAAAACGTACCCGTGACTAACTTAGTATCATCACGAGCTTCACTGGAGTTGATGTTGAAAGCTCTTCCTCTAGCAGGTTCAGCACTCTTACTTGCAGCCGGGCAATCCTTTCTAAAATGACCAGTTTTCCCGCATCCATAGCAAACATTTGTACCAGCTTTACATTCCGCGGCCAGGTGTCCATTCTTATTACACTTATCACACCACTTTATGCAATCTCCCAGGTGATGCCTATTGCATTTAGCACATAACGAAAATCTTCCCTTATAACCAGAGTTAGTATTCAGGGTAGTAGTGTTGCCCTTGGTGGTATCCTATTTCTTGTAAGGCTACTGGTTGTAGTTCTTTCCAGAGTTGTTGTTGTTATAATTCCACTTCCTCTTGTTACCGAAAATCTTAGTCTCAGTTGATGCAGGAGCCTTTCCTCGCTGTTCACATTGATCCATCAACTCATGAGCCATCTCAACAGTCTCTTGAATAGTCCTTGGCTTCGAAGTAGTTACACCGCTCTGGATGTTCTCGGCTAACCCTTTCACATACAGGGTGATCTTTCGACATTCGGTAGTAACCATATTCGGGCACATAAGAGCAAGCTTAAAGAATCTCCTATTATAGCTTGCTAAATCAGTACCAATCAGTTTTAAGTTCTGGAGCTCCGCTTCATCATAATGATCTCATTATACGGACAATACTCTTCAATCATCCTCTGTTTCAAATCCTCCCAAGTAGTTTTAAAAGCCTGATCCATACCTACAGACTTCGTATACATATTCCACCACGTTAAAGCAGCATCTGACAGCTTGCAGGATGCAAACTTATTCCTATCAGCATCTCTACAGCCGCTGATATGAAAAATAGACTCAAGCTTCTCGAACCAACGAGTCAGGCTGACCGGGCCTTCATTACCATTGAATGAATGTGGTTCGCAGCTCAAGAAGGTCTTACAAGTGCATCCTCCTTAATTAGTGTTGGTGTTGACATTGTTGGGTTGCTGGTTGTCGGTGTTGGTAGTGTTGTTGCTATTGGTTCCATTCCGAAGTTCGGCCACAGCTTCGGTTAGACCTTCATTGATCCACCGACGGACATCAGCTTGGGTAATCTTCTTTGGCGGCATTATCTTTCTGGTCAAGATAACACACCAGGTTAGCGTCAATGAAATCAGTATGTAAAAATATACTAGCAACGGATAGTGATGCATAGTAATTAATATTAAATCGTTAAGATTCTAGTAGTAGCAGTGGTATGTAGTGCTTAGTAGTGATAGTAGCGATGAAAGTGTACAGTGGTAGTATCAACACTAAGTAGTGATAATAAACAATTTATAACAGTTATAATTAAATCATCACTCATCATATAATAACAGTAAACTAACCACTTTAAGTAACAAAACCATTCATTTATTAATCATGCAGTAATAAGAAATAGAATATCCCATAAGTCATACGTAAAACCCATGAATAGTAGAAAATCACATCTAGCAACGTATGTGTAAATACCAAATAGTAAGTAATAATATGAAATAGTATTTAGTAAAGTGGAACAAGTTAAACAAAACATCTCTATTTAGGTTTCTGGAGCTCTTTCAACAGGTATTCGGCGATCTTCTCTAGGTTTTCAACTCTCAACTTAAGGTTATCGGGGTCATTGTTATCGGTAGCAGTAGTAGAGGTGTTAGGTTTGGAAGTAGAAGCATCATAAGGATGGAAACGGTGGCACATCTTAAGTGATTGGTTGTCATAATGAAAACTCTTCCAAAATGGGTTATTGCCTTGGGCAGGTCCCTTCGGTATCCTACGGTGGCCTCTCGGTCCGTAGGGGTTATCATAATCTGGGTCCCTGAAAGGTGATTCGATGCCGGTAGGTGAATCGGGTAGTTTGAGTTCAGATTCGGATTCGGGTTCCAGGTCCTCCTCCGGTTCCTCTTCCGGTTCTTCCTCCGGTTCCTCTTCTGGTCCCTCTTCCGGTTCAGACTCCATCTCAGGTTCAGACATAACCTCATCCACGAACTCAAGTATAGTGTTTCCTTGCACCTGTACAGTTTCCTCGGATTTCGTGTCGGAGTCGGTAAGAATAATGGGATTGGAAGAAGTCATCTAGCACTCAAGAAAAATACAAAGTTAGTACACTAGTAATTTATATCATCTAAGTTGGATATAAATCAAGTAATTAGCAAGCAGTGTACCATGGTCTATGTAGCTTAACTAGTCTACGGTTACAGTTTAGACTCAAAAGGCATCCTAAAGTCCGACATCTAATGCAGCCTAATCCTAGGTAACCGTTCCGCTCTGATACCATATGTAATACCCTGTCAGAATCTACTAACGGCGTATTAACTCTGGTCCCACAGTTAACGGTCACACCCTCTATATAAGACGTTTTTCGAAAAATATTCGCATTAAATTCAACTGACAAAGTCATTTAAATGTAAAATAATTCTGAAAATAGTTTGACATCAATGACCAACATAAATATTCTTAAAGCAGTAATTAAAGTAAATCATTTTCAAGGCGAATGTAAGTTCTTGAAAATAGAAACGATAAAATATGCTGGACTGCACTCCAGTACTAGCAACATGCAAACATGACAACTTCAGCAAGCGGAAGCATACCTCTAAGGAACTGAGATAAAAACATGCAAAAGGTCAACGAAAACGTTGAGTGAATCTACAGGTTTAGTAAAGCATTTATCGTAAGTTAGGCCACGAGATTTCTAAAAAACATCGTAAAAATTATACATTATCATGAGCACTTGATTATAAGACTTTAACCCTACGGATAGCTAAGCGCTACGCGTCTTCCTTTTACCCTTTCTAAGCATACACCAATCAAGTGTACAAGTTACAACAGAATAAGCACCCCGTACATTGAGGCGAGGTTTTTCAACCTAACGGTACCGTCCCTATAAGTCGAGCTTACGTAAAGTAATTAATATAATCAAGATAAGGGATTTTTGATCTGAACTCATATGTATATTCGTTTAAGTTACTCGTGCCTAATAGGTAAAACATTTGAAATAGAATGTTATCTCATCCCATGTAAAAAGTAGTAGGGACTGTAGACTCACCTTTGCAAAAGCACAGTAAATCTCTTAGTAAAATGGTACGGTAGTCGGACAGTCACGACCGTAAAACGCAATCTAAGCAAATAAGTTACCTTAAGTAAATACATAAGTCACACTATGACAACCCGTAATGTACGCATAGTCCTAGTGCTCAGATTGACTCAACATTCAAGAAAAAGATCAACTAGTTCATGCAAGTCAACAAAAGTCAACCAAAGTCAAACCAAAAGTCAAACTTGGTCAAAGTGGTCAACTAAAGTCAAAAATCTCAGTAGGTCATGCAAACTTGGTCAACATGTCAATCCTAAGTCAACTAACATGTTTTAGCTCACAGTTTGTCAAGTACGCATTTACAGTTTATCGTTTAGCATCAAATTCATGCACTAGTCGCAAACAACGCCCAATAATTAATAACACATAAATCATGGTAATATGGAAAACTACAAATCACAACTAGACTCATAAACGTTTCCAAAAATCCTAGCCAGGGTCTCTTACGATGTCTACAAGTTGGGTTTCAGAATAGGTCTAGTTACGGTTTACAAAATCAGTTTCTGTATGCGCAACAGTTTTAGAAAAATTCTCACTTAATTTAGAAAAAAGCTTTTAATGAACGGAAAATTTGAGATTACTCCAGACACTCCATAGTTTTCTTTGATAAAATAACCAAAGACTTTTATATAGCCAATTTGTACAGTTAATTCCTCAAACTCAGACCTTCAGTTTTTGAACAACAATCAGACATGTCATTTGGTGTAGCATAAAACACATAGAAAATCACATTTTTAGAAGCTAGCATACAAATGTAATATGCTTAGAAACATCTAAATAATCATATTCCAGAAGGTCAAGGTCTCCATCAACTTATAATTCATGTGAGGTCATTTCCCGTGACTACGAAAACAGTTTCAGCTTAATATAAAATGCCAATATTCATTTTACCACACCGAGAGCAATACAAAGCCTTTTGACACGATTCTTAAGTCCAATTGAGTAATTTTTAAAAAGGAATTCAATGGTTATAATTTAAATGACCAATTCATAACGCATATATTCCAGAAAATTCGTATAGCATGCAAAACCCTAACGGAAACTTCGATTGATCATAACTTACTCATACGGTAACGAAAATATGCAAATCCAAAGTCCAAATTTTATTAATTTTTTGAGATCTATCCATATAGATACATTACAATATTAGTACATAACTCATTTGATCAGATTCATAACAATCAAATTCGTGATTCATGCAAAAGATAACAATCGAGCAAATTAACGACTAACCACGACTATACATGCAATCAATTGAGCACTAGACACCATTACACTATGTAATAGAACAAAAACCTGATCTAGAAAAATTAGGGTTATGATTTATACCTTAAAACACAAATTAATTTATACTAGCGCGTGTAGAACGACGAGAGGAACAACTTTGATCTTCAAGACTTGAGCAAAAATTGAGTTATTGAGTGTGTGTATGTGTGTATATATGTGTGTGTGTGTGTGGGTGGGTGTTAGTTGACGGCCAAGAGGGAGGAGAGGGAGAGCAAAAAGTCAACTAGCAGAAGATGAGAATGAGGGTTTTTGAGTTACATGCTAAATATATATACTTAGGGCCTCATTAGAAGAATGCTAATTGTAATACCCCGTCAGAATCCACTAACGGCGTATTAACTCTGGTCCCAATGCTTGGCTTGACTTCTACATAACAGCAATGTTCTACAGCGGAAGCAACTAATACCTGAGATAAAATATGCAAAACGGATCAACATAAAGTTGAGTGAATCTACAGGTTTATTAAATCATTTCATAAGTTAGGCCACAAGATTTTCTTAGAAAACATCATAGGAAAAGTATACATTATCATGAGCACTTGATTATAAAGCTTTAACCTTTGCGTAGGCCGAGCCAACGTCTTTAGTTTACCCTATCATGGTGCTATACCGATCAAGTGTACGAGTTTATCTTATCATGGTGATACACCGATCAAGTGTACGATTTTAACTTATCATGGCGCTACACCGATCAAGTGTACGAGTTTATCTTATCATGGCGCTACACCGATCAAGTGTACGAGTTAATCAAGCTATGAACTCATATGTATAGTCGTTTAAGTTATTTGTGCCTAATATGTAAAACAATTATAAAAAGCATGCATCTCATCCCTGTAATAATTTAGTAGGGACTGTAGACTCACCTTAGCAAAAGCACCTGAAATATCTTAGCAAAACGTATTGTAGTCGAACAATCTCGACCGAACAACACAACCTAATCACGTAAGTCATCTTAAATATACACATATAGGTCATACTATGTCAACCCATAGTGTACGCAAAGTCCTAGTGCTCAGACTGACTCAACGAACAAGTAAAAGTCAACTAATCCAAGCAAGTCAACCAAAGTCAACCCAAACGTTAACTCGGTCAAAGTGGTCAACTAAATTCAAACATCTCAGTAGGTCATACAAACATGATCAATAAGTCAAACCTAGTTCAAGTATCACTTACAAGTCATAATTAAGCATATTGCACTTTTGCACCTTAAAGCATGCTTTAGAATTTCGTACGTCGTAGAAAGATCCAACTATAGCTCATAGCACATAAATCATTAAATCATGAACAACTCTAGATCATAACTACACTTAAAATTGATTCTAAAACGTCCAGCTAAAGCCTCATACGATAAATAAAAGTCCAATATCAGAAAGGGTCTATTCATAGTTCATTACAGAAATTTCTGCCTGCGCGCCAGTTTTTAAACATTTTTCATAAAATATAGAAAATAGATTTTGATGAACGGCCAACTGGATTCATCTCAAAACATCTTAAAGTTTTAGTGATAAAATAACCAGAAATATTTCTTTAGCCAATTTGTACAGTTTTGCAAACCTTTACAGACTCATCAGTTTTTAATCATCAACCGGACATATCACATAGACGAGCATATATCTCCTGGCAAATCATGTTCTCTCAAGTTTGCATACAAATGAAACATGTCAAGGAACACTTAAACTAACATATTCCAGAAGTGAAAAGTCTAAATCAATTCCGAGTTCACTAAAGCAATTTTTATGTAACTTTGAAAAACGATTCAGCTCACTTTAAAAACCAAATCTTCGTTTTGACACAACGAAAGCATTACATAACCTTTTGACGTAAATATTAAGTGTAAATTGCATAACTTTTTATAAGGAATACAGTAGTACACTTTATATGAGCTAAAACACAAAGCATGCAACTTAGAAAATTCGTATATCATGCAAACCCTAACGAAAACTTCGATTAAGCATATCTTAAGCATACGATAACGAAATCACGCAAAATCGGAGTCTAAAATTAATAGTTTTTCGATACCTTTCCATTTATACACATTATAAGATCAGTCCAAAAGTCAATTTTATCAGATCATTAAAATTCAAATTTATTTTTCATGCAAACAACGTTAATCGAGCAATTAAACGATAAACGGTAATATAAGACATCATTAATTGAGCACTAGACTTGATTACACTATGTAATTGAATAAAAATCAGATCTAAAACAATTAGGATTTTCAATTATACCTTAGAATCACAAATTGCAAGTACTATCGCGTAGAGGATGAAGAAAGCAACAACTTTAATGCACGAGACTTGTTCTAATTTTGAGTTTTGAGTGGTGTTCTTGTGGGGATGATGATCGATGCATGGGAGAGGGGTTTGGGGCTGCAAATTTCGTGGATGGGGTTAGGGTATCAAGAGTGTATGTATTTTCTAGGTTAGGGCTAATTATGCACTAGTTTATATATGGTAATAAGTTTAATGAAGCACAAGCCCACAATTTTACAAGGAATGGAGCCCCATTGGATGGATTTTGGCCAAGGACTGTAAAAAGGAGTCCATGGGCTCACAAATGTTCCTAGACAAGTTTCCTAAGTGTACCCATTAAGTGTCGTTAGCCGAAAACGCAAACTAGAACGTTAACTGAGCGTTTTAACGAATTCTACGCGTTTTAAATTCTTAAAACTTCTAATAAATTAAAAAGTATTCTTAAAACATAATAATTACATAAAATAATTATTAAAAGTGAAATACCATTCGTTTCGTTATTTTCTTGTATGCGCGTGGTCCGTTTCGAGTGCCGTTAACCGTACCGGGTCTCCGGAACGTTAACTAGTAGATTAAAACGCATCCCACCAAGTTTAATTCATTAAATAATTATTTTATCGTTTTTCTGAATTCCGTAAACTGAAAAGCTTTCTAGGCGATTATCTTCTTCTTGTCGTTTTCTAGGTATTTCGTTATCCGAAACAAGTTTATCAATTAATATAACCATATTAATTCAAGTAATCTACTAGGATCAAGTATGCATTTAAATCAATCAAACACATAAAGTTCTAAGTAATCATCGTTAAATATTTAACGGAAAAGTAACGTTAGTAAACGGAAAAAGTCGGGTTGTTACATTACCCATCTGTTATGAAAAATTTCGTCCCGAAATTTTAGTGCACGTCCGTCGTAGTCGTCTCCTCGGGAAACAGTTGCAGATACTTTTGTCTCGCCTGGTCTTCACGCTCCCACGTGAATTCTGGTCCTCTACGGGCGTTCCTCCGATCTTTAACAATCGGTATGTTGCTCTGCTTTATACATTTGACCTTACAGTCCGTAATTTCAATAGGTTCCTCTACGAAATGAAGTCTACTATCAACTTGTATCTTTTCCTAAGGAATTACCAAACTTTCGTCTGATAGCATTTCTTCAAGATAGAAACATGAAAAGTGGCGTGAACTTCGCTGAGTTCTTGCAGTAACTCTAGTTTGTACGCTACAGGTCCAATTCCTTCAGTAATCCCAAACGATCCAATATACCTCGGACTTAGCTTGCCTTGCTTATCAAACGCACTACACCCTTGCAGGGTGATATCTTGAGCGTAACCTTATCTCCAACCTGAAATTCTAAATATCGCCTGCTAACGTCGGCGTCACTCTTTTGACGACTTCGCGCCGTTTTCAGTTTCTCTTGTACCTGCGCGATCTTCTCGGTTGTTTCGAATCTGATCTAAGGACCAGTCAATTGACTATCTCCTAACTCGGTCCAACATACGGGTGATCTGCACTTCCTGCCATAAAGTGATTCAAAAGGCGTTGCCTTTATACTTTGCGTGATAACTATTGTTATAGGAAAACTCTGCTAACGGTAGATGTTTATCCCATCCGATTCCAAAATCGATAACACATGCTCTTAACATGTCTTCTAGTGTTTGGATGGTTCTCTCACTTTGACCACCTATTTGAGGGTGATATGTTGTACTCATATCTAAACGAGTTCCCATTGCCTCTTGCAATGCTTGCCAGAATTTAGATGTAAATCTACTGTCTCTATTGGAAATAATGGATATCGGCACTCCATGTCGAGAAACCACTTCTTTTAGGTAAACCTATGCCAACTTCTCCATCTTATCCGTTTCCCTAATCGATAGAAAATGAGCAGACTTTGTGAGACGATCAATGACAGCCCAAATCGTATCATAACCTCCCACAGTCTTGGGCAACTTAGTTATGAAATCCATATTAATACATTCCCATTTCCACTGGGGAATCTTTAGCTGTGTCAGCAGTCCTGACAGTTTCTGATGTTCTGCTTTTACCTTAGTACACGTTGAGCACTTACTAACATAGGTTGCTATATCTACTTTCATATTAGGCCACCAGTACAGTGCCTTAAGATCTTGGTACATCTTGTTAGATCTAGGGTGAATAGAATACCTTGTCTTGTGTGCCTCATCTAGCACTAGTTCCCTTAATCCGCCAAACTTCGGTACCCATATTCTGTCGATGAAATATAGGGTTCCATCTTCTCGGGTAATAAACTTCTTATTGATTCCTCGAAGTAACTCGGTAGCAACGTTCTCTTCTTTCAACGCCTCTAGTTGTGCATCGTGTATCTGAGAAGTAAGGTTCCTTCGAATAGTCATATTCAATGCTCTAACTCGAATAGGCTTAACCTTCTCCTTCCTACTCAATGCATCTGCAACTACATTAGCCTTGCCAGGATGATAGCAAATGTCACAGTCGTAATCATTCAATAGCTCAATTCAATGTCTCTGTCTTGTATTGAGCTGTTTTTGATCGAAAATATGTTGCAAACTCTTGTGATCTATGAAAACAGCAAACTTAGCACCATACAAGTAATGTCTCCACCTCTTCAGTGTAAAGACCACAGCACCAAGTTCTAAATCATGAGTCATATAGTTTTGTTCGTGTATCTTCAGTTGTCATGATCCGTAAGCAATCACTTTCTTCCGTTGCATCAACACACAACCAAAACCCTGTCGTGAAGCATCACAATAAATCACGAAGTCTTCGGTTCTTTTGGGCAAATACAAAATCGGGGCAGTAGTTAATTTCTCTTTTAACAACTAAAATGCGAACTCATGAAGCTCAGTCCATTCATACTTCTTAGCCTTGTGAGTCATTGTTGTTAACGGTCGGGCAACAGTAAAAAATTCCTCCACGAATCTCCTATAATAACCGGCAAGACCTAAGAATTTCCGAACATGCGTTGGCGACTTAGGAGTCTCCCACTTCTTGACCGTTTCCATCTTCACAGTATCAACATGAATACCATTGACACCTACGATATGATCCAAAAATTGAACTTCTTGTAACCAAAAGTCACACTTTGAAAACTTCGCATACATCTGCTCCTTCCTGAGCATCTCTAGTATTAAACGGAGATGTTGTTCATGTTCTTCCTCGTTCTTAGAATATACAGGAATATCATCAATAAACACAATAATAAACTTGTCTAGATATGACTTACACACAGGGTTCATTAAATCCATGAACACTGCCGGTGCGTTCGTCAATCCAAACGGAATTACGGTAAATTCATGATGTCTGTAGCGTGTTCTAAACACTATCTTCGGTATATCTGTCTCTTTTACTCTCATCTGATGGTAACCTGACCTCAGATCAATCTTAGAGTAACATGCTGATCCTTACAATTGACCAAACAAATCGTCAATCCTCGGTAACGGATATCCATTCTTGATGGTCAGCTTATTCAATTCCCTGTAATCAATATAGAGTCTCATAGATCCAACCTTCTTCTTTATAAAAAGAACTGGAGCTCCCCATGGCAAAGAACTCGGTTGAATTGATCCTTTGTCTAAAAGCTCTCGTAACTGACTAGACAGCTCTTGCAATTCTGAAGGTGCAAGTCTATTCAGTTCGCGTGCTACAGGCGCCACTCCCGGCATTAAGTCAATCTGAAAATCTACGTCTCTATGCGGTCGAAGACTTGGTAATTCTCTCGGAAAGACCTTAAATAAAATTTCTAACGGTTGAGACATCTTCGGGTCTCTTAATTGCTGATTCAACTTTGCCCATATGTGCCAGAATTGCGAGACATCCCCATCTCATGTACTTTTAGACCTGTAACACAACGGTGTACTGATCTTCTCTCCGTACACCATCATTGATTCATCTTCGGCAAAAGGAATTCGAATGGCCTTCTGGTCGTAACAGCCTTGGTTGTATCATCAGACAACCAGTCCATTCAAACCACAAGGTCAAATAAAGAGATATGGTAGTCCAAGTAAAATAATTTAACTCCAAACATCACTCAAGTAGATTTCTATTGTAATGGCTCGCCAATCGTCAGAAAAAGTACTGTTCGGTATGGAAGGTTGTTATGAGCTTAATAGTATGGGTCTTATCTTCTAAATTGAAAAGTATTAGGAGCAATCGTTGATTTAAATTTGGGGTGAGTTTCGGGTGAGAGACGTTTACGATGGGAGTGTACTATCAAACTTCTTAAAGCATGACCTCCTTAAACCAAAATGACATCAATCTTTATGCGTTTTCTTCTAGTTGATAGTTCCATAGAGTTTACGTTGTCTAAGGCAGATACTGGATTCTAAATGTTGTGACGGAATTCTTTAGCGACTAAGCTTCTATCGGCACAGGTGTTGAGAGTATATAAACATTATGATTGTTAAGTAAGAACAAATTCGTGACAAACTTTATTGAAGTTGATGTTGAAAGCAGGGTGAGTTATCAGACTTGCCCACATCGGTGGGGGAGAAGAACGGAATACCCTTTATGAGGGAAGGTGTGAATACCTCTTCTGGTTAACTAGTATTGGAAAGAAAATTCGTGAAACTGCGGGTGGCAAAATGATAGGTAAGTCGGAAGTCAAGTAGACAATATCTATTACGATTCGTGTGGGCTGTTACATTTACTTCATCCTTTAAGGATATATCAGAAATGAGTTGTGATTCATAGTGGCTAGTAGTAAATCGTAAAGGTGCTGGTAGTGATGAGTACTACTCAACAGTCTTAAGTAGCAATGAGTAGCATTAAGTAGTAACTAGTAATGACAAGTAGTGAGAAAGTAGCGATCAGTCATGTCTAGAAGTGTGAGGCGGCGTCGAGTAGTAGTTAGTAACGATGTGTAGTGAGGAGTAGTGGTATGAGATGACGAGTATGTTCTAGGTTTCGTAGTGCCAAGTAATGATCGGTGGTGACAGATAGTGTCGAGTAGTGACGAGTTGTGACGTGATTACACGCTTCTTATAGGTTATAATAGCAATTAATTCGTACAGTGTAAACTTCTACACATATTTAAGATTATACAGTTCATGTTCTAAACGGTGTTTATCCTAGTAATCTACTTGACTCGCTCCCAATTCCTTATTTTGCGATGTCGGAATATGAGTTACCGTAATGTAATCTCGGTCATTACATTACGCTATCACACATATCCATTCGACATCACTCCATAAGTTCAAGATAGCGTAGTCAACTTAATGCACTTAAGTGTCGCGTCGTGTGTACGTATGTGATTCGTAACATCATATATCTAGTCCAAGTCCATATCATTATGGGTATAGATGCGTATATGCATGTGATGTCTAATATGTAGCCCGACGGGTAGCATAGTAGAGCAAACAGTGCAAGCATGGCGTATAACAGTCATTCTAAGTACACGGCTATAGACTAGACCCACTAATGCGCCCTACGGTTAGCACACTAATGTATCCTAGTTCCCTATAGCCAAAGCTCTGATACAAAATGTAATACCCCGTCAGAATCCACTAACGGCGTATTAACTCTGGTCCCAATGCTTGGCTTGACTTCTACATAACAGCAATGTTCTACAGCGGAAGCAACTAATACCTGAGATAAAACATGCAAAACGGATCAACATAAAGTTGAGTGAATCTACAGGTTTATTAAATCATTTCATAAGTTAGGCTACAAGATTTTCTTAGAAAACATCATAGGAAAAGTATACATTATCATGAGCACTTGATTATAAAGCTTTAACCTTTGCGTAGGCCGAGCCAACGTCTTTAGTTTACCCTATCATGGTGCTATATCGATCAAGTGTACGAGTTTATATTATCATGGCACTACACCGATCAAGTGTACGATTTTATCTTATCATGGCGCTACACCGATCAAGTGTACGAGTTTATCTTATCATGGCGCTACACCGATCAAGTGTACGAGTTAATCAAACTATGAACTCATATGTATAGTCGTTTAAGTTACTTGTGCCTAATATGTAAAACATTTGTAAAAAACATGCATCTCATCCCTGTAAAAATGTAGTAGGGACTGTAGACTCACCTTAGCAAAAGCACCTGAAATATCTTAGCAAAACGTATTGTAGTCGAACAATCTCGACCGAACAACGCAACCTAATCATGTAAGTCATCTTAAGTATACACATACAGGTCATACTATGTCAATCCATAGTGTACGCAAAGTCCTAGTGCTCAGACTGACTCAACTAACAAGTAAAATTCAACTAATCCAAGCAAGTCAACAAAAGTCAACCAAAGTCAACCCTAAAGTCAACTCGGTCAAAGTGGCCAACTAAAGTCAAACATCTCAGTAGGTCATTCAAACATGATCAATAAGTCAAACCTAGGTCAAGTATCACTTTACAAGTCATAATTAAGCATATTGCACTTTTGCACCTTAAAGCATGCCTTAGAATTTCGTACGTCGTAGAAAGATTCAACTATAGCTCATAGCACATAAATCATTAAATCATGAACAACTCCAGATCATAACTACACTTAAAATCAATTCCAAAAAGTCCAGCCAAAGCCTCATACGATAAATAAAAGTTTAATATCAGAAAGGGTATATCCATAGTTCATTACAGAAATTTCTGCCTGTGCGCCAGTTCTTAAATATTTTTCATAAAATATAGAAAATAGATTTTGATGAACGTCCAATTGGATTCATCTTAAAACATCTCAAAGCTTTAGTGATAAAATAATCAGAAACATTGCTTTAGCCAATTTGCAAAGTTTTGCAAACCTTTACAGACTCATCAGTTTTTAATCATCAACCGGACATATCAAGTAGACGAGCATATATATCATCGCAAATCACATTCTCGTAAGTTTGCATACAAATGAAACATGTCAAGGAACACTTAAAATAACATATCCAGAAGATCAAAGTCTAAATCAATTCCTAGTTCACTCTAGCAATTTTTATGTAACTTTGAAAAATGAGTCAGCTCACTTTAAAAACCAAATCTTCGTTTTGACATAACGGAAGCATTACATAACCTTTTGACGCAAATCTTAAGTCTAAATTGCATAACTTTTCACAAGAAATACAGTAAAACACAAAGCATGCAACTCAGAAAATTTGTATATCATGCAAACCCTAACGAAAACTTCGATTAAGCATATCTTAAGCATACGATAACGAAATCACGCAAAATCGGAGTCTAAAATTCATAGTTTTTCGATACCTTTCCATTTATACACATTATAAGATCAGTACATAAGTCAATTTTATCAGATCATTAAAATAAAAATTCATTTTTCATGCAAACAACGTTAATCGAGCAATTAAACGATAAACGGTAATACAAGACATCATTAATTGAGCACTAGACTTGATTACACTATGTAATTGAATAAAAATCAGATCTAAAACAATTAGGGTTTTCAATTATACCTTAGAATCACAAATTGCAAGTACTATCGCGTAGAGGATGAAGAAAGCAACAACTTTAATGCACGAGACTTGTTCTAATTTTGAGTTTTGAGTGGTGTTCTTGTGGGGATGATGATCGACGCATGGGAGAGGGGTTTGGAGCTGCAAATTTTGTGGATGGGGTTAGGGTATCAAGAGTGTATGTATTTTCTTGGTTAGGACTAATTATGCACTAGTTTATATATGGTAATAAGTTTAATGATGCACATGCCCATAATTTAACAAGGAATGGAGCCCCATGGGATGAATTTCGGCCAAGGGCTGTAAAAAGGAGTCCATGGGCTCACAAATGTTGCTAGACAAGTTTCCTAAGTGTACCCATTAAGTATCGTTAGCCGAAAACGCAAACTAGAATGTTAACTGAGCGTTTTAAATTCTTAAAACTTCTAATAAATTAAAAGTATTCTTAAAACATAATAATTACATAAAATAATTATTAAAAGTAAAATACCATTCGTTTCGTTATTTTCTTGTATGCGCGTGGTCCGTTTCGAGTGCCGTTAACCGTACCGGGTCTCCGGAATGTTAATTAGTCGTTAAAACGCATCCCACCAAGTTTAATTCATTAAATATATAATAAATTAAATATGTTTTTCATAAAGTCAATAATTATTATAAATAATTATTTTATCGTTTTTCTGAATTCCATAAACTGAAAAGCTTTCAAGGCGATTATCTTCATCTTGTCGTTTTCTAGGTATTTCGTTATCTGAAACAAGTTCATCAATTAATATAACCATATTAATTCAAGTAATCCACTAGGATCAAGTTTGCATTTAAATCAATCAAACACATAAAGTTCTAAGTAATCACCGTTAAATATTTAACGGACAAGTAACGTTAGTAAACGGAAAAAGTCGGGTTGTTACACTAATGATTCAATAATCAAGTTCAATTCCATTAAGGGGGTGCCATGGGGGGGTTCGGACGAATGGGTCCATGGGGGTGTCCATGGGCTCGTTTTGCTTAAATACTCATATGTGCATGGTCCGTTTCGAGTGCCGTTAACCATATCGGGTTTTCGGAACGTTAACTAGTCGTTGAAACGAAATCACCGGGTTTAATTCATTAAATAAATAATAAATTAATTAAGTTTTTCATACAGTCAATAATTATCAAAAATAATTACTTTATCGTTTTTCTGAGTTCCGTAAACTGAAAAAAGTTTTCTAGGCGATTATCTTAATCGTGTCGTTTTCTAAGTATTTCGTTATTCGAAACAAATTCATTAATTAATATAACCATATTAATTCAAGTAATCCACTAGGATTAATATGCATTTAATTCATTTAAACACATAAAGTTCTATGTAAACACCGTTAAATATTTAACGAACAAGTAACTATAGTAACGAAAAAAGTAGGGTTGTTACATTAATGCCTTAGCGTAGGTGGACTAACTAGGAATTGTGTTTGTTCAATGTGTAATGAGATGTGGCCTTAATGTGTACGTGATTTTGTGCCTTAGATAGATAGTCGCCTAAGGTGAGTTGGCTGACTAGGAAATTGCTTTGACGATAGTCACCTAGGTAGTAGATTGACATGCGGTTGTGATATACATAAATATACATTATTATATGATAATATATGTTGTGTGCGGTGTTCTATGGATGAATCTAGTGGAGAGATTCTGTAATTTGGCAGTTTTTGAATAATCAAGTTCAATGGAGGGACTTTGATTATTCGGGTGTAATAGGAGTTGTCGTATGTCTTGTTTTGTGTGAATGTCGCACTAGTCCCGGTAAAGTACCTTACATGGTCATGTGGAAATGATAAGGTACACAATTGTATTAATTCCCGATCACCATTATTAAAACCATGTATCTTGACACCAAGCATGACATGTTGAGTATCGAGCGGAGGAACGTGACATGGTTGGGGTAGTTTCGGGGGTGATTTAAAAGTCATGTATTGGTTTCTAGGTTATGGAGTTCTCAGGTGATGTGCTTGTGGTCACATCGGGATCAGTGTGGCTCGAATAGTGTTACGGTGGATATGGTTAGCTAAGGTGAGTAGGTGGACTCACGAGTTGGTGCGTTCAAAGTCACCCTAACTCCCTAAGTAGTGGGTGTAATATTGAGTTTGTCTTTGGTGTAGTTATCTACCGTAACTAGGATGATCGACGTGGGTGTGTGACGGAGACTTGAATCCCGTATCGGGATGTAATAGGTCTCTTGAGTGTGTTTTGTGATGGCACTCGGTAGAGTGTGTGGTTTGAGAATCATGTCGTGATTGTAATAGCGAGTTGTCTTTAGTGTGGATGTATCGGAGAGTCTTTGGGTCATTAAACTCGCGGGAGTGAGACCCTTAGGAAGATATTGTGTTAGTGTGGAAGATGTCGTGTTAGTGTGGTTGTGGAATTATAGGGTAAGTTCCTTATGAAATTTTCCCTGTATTGATAGTTTTATCGGTGTGCAGAGGAGTATATGACTTGGTCTTTCTAAGCAATTCCTTAGTGTGTTGTGAAGGGTTTAGCTAGGCTATATTGCTTAGTTTAGGCGAATTCGTATGTGGCGTGTGTCCACTAGGAAGATTGGTGGACTAATGAACCGTAAGGTTCTTCGGGTAGGTATGACCTCCGTCATTTAGTTGCGTATTGGATGACATCGGATGTATGGAACCCTAAGGACCGATATTCTAAACCTCGGTAGAAGGTAGTGGGAGTCTGTTTGGCACGGCAACATATGCCCCTTTTATACCTGCTAGTGTAATGATCGACTCCGATGAGGGTGTAGTCATGTGGTGTATAGGGTACCAGCGAGAGACCCTTGGGTGTAACAGTGATAACAATGGAGAATATCGGGCGATCACGATTCAACGATTGCGAAAGTTGAGTTTGAGAGGGTTGTCGTGCATACTTCATGTTAATTGAAGTAGGGTAATGAACTTTACTGTCAATTGCTATGCGCAACCCTGGGGTGGTGACGGGTTGCAGGTGTTTGATGAGCTCACGAGACTGGTGAATCCTTTTTTGGTGTATCTTTTTAAATCCAGTTGGGGCGGGTTCCCCGCCCTGTACCTACTATCTTCTGCCCCTGATCACTTGTATTTTATGTTAACTTTACAGTTTTACCCCTTACTTTTATCTATAGTTTTGTCTTACGTATATAATGTAGATGCACAAAAGAACTTTATCACATTATTCTTATTTATTTTTAAAAGTCGACAATTAATTTAGAAAATTTCAAAAGAAAAAAAAATGATGCACAATAAATTGGGACGAAGGGAGTAATAAAAATTGTATTTACAAAATTAATAATATAACTTTTGTCAAACTTAATAATATAAATATCAAAAAATTAATAGTTTATGTGTTCCAAATTAATTATATTTTACTAATAATAAATTTTATTATTAAAACTATCAATAATATAAAAAAATAACAAAAAAGAGATTTTAATATTTAAGATTTTTTTCGTTTGGAAAAATTTGTCTGGAAAAAAGTGTCAATTTCAAGCCATAAATATTTTCGCATGAAAAAATAAAATAATAAAGTTACTTCAGATGACACGTCGTTCAAAAATGTTACGGTCAAAAGTTTCAAAAAAGTCCGGTTAAAAAGGAACACATTTTATCGTTTAATAAAGATTTTTCGGGCGAGTTTGTCGTTCGGAAAAAAAGAGGCGTCAACAGAAGTGGATGATTGTTCAAGAAGGCAAAGAGATCGGTTGCGCAAATTGTAGAAGTTATCTTTTCGACTGTTCGTCTAAAGATTATGACAATCAAATGGAGGAGCTCGAGGCATGCAAAGCTTATGAAGTCAGCATGGAAAATCTCTTGATAGCTTGTTTCGAGCAGTGGTTGTTGGTGTGTTTTGGCTTTTGTGTTGTGTCATTGTTAAGCATGGCACGTGGTTGTTTGGTTCAAGTTGTTCTTGTAATCAGTTTTTTTTGAACTCATTGTACATATTCTTTGATTAATATATTCATCGCGTATATACCTTTTACCCAAAAAAAAAAAAAGAAAAAAAAAAAAAAGTGGTTTTTCTTGTAGTGAATGTTATATATCATATATCATTATATTTATAGTTGTCTATTTTGTTACCATATTTGTTGAAGACAAATTGAGGTTTATCAAAACTTCACTTGGTTGGTTTCCAAATTTTTGGCAAAGTGAGTGAATGAAATTCTTTGAGTCGTGTTCTCGTCCCCCAACCCTCATACACTTATTGGTGACTTTTCTATTTATCACTTTAATTCAATTGTGACCAGGTGCACTGTTTTCTATTTTTAATCATACTTAACTACTATTATTAGAATCCAATCCAAGCTACCTTAATAAGAATGGAATTAATATTACATCCATTCAAACAAAATTGCCACACTTTTGTTAGGTCAAATTTCCGGATTACCCTCATCATTGATTTGGTCAGACATTTTCAATATAAAGATTATATATTTGAGTTCTGTTAAAGTCGTTGGAATATCTAAACACTAAGTTAAGAAATCTTTACTTCAAGTTATGTCAAATTATAATAATTTATAGGATTTCCATTATCTTGTTGTATTTATTTATTTTATTTTAATTTTTTTTTTTTTTTTTGGGTTGAAACAAATTCTAAATACTTGCAAAATATTTATCAAAAACTCAAGCTAAAGTCAAAGTATGAATGTCTATTTTATTGTTTATTCAGTAAAAGAAGATTTAAGTTGATTGAGATGAAACTTAGATTGGTAACAATTATGGGAGGTGATCCTTTCAAACTAGATTTTGGTAACAATTATGAGAGGTGATCCTTTCACACTAGATTTTGTTGTATACACACTATTTATAGTTAAATACACTTTAAATACAAATCTTGTTCTATACACACAATTTTTTAAAATTGTTTTTCCAGTTGGATACTTTTAGGGGATGTAGCCAGTGATATTTTGTAATGACCCGGAAATTTCCGACCAAATTTAAACCTTAATCTTTATGTGTTTCTGACACGGTAGGCAAAATCTGTAATGTTGAGTCTAGAAAGTTGAAATCTCTATTTGGATAATCAGTTACCCTGTTGACCATGCCTGACGATTCACGATCGAACTATAATTTAAAAACCTGAAACTCGTTATAAGTTATATATGATATGATTTCCTAAAACGTTTTTCAAAATTGAGATATTAAAACATTTTGTAAAAGTAACTTGTTTATATATATAAATTAGGAGAATTTAATTGACGTTTTATATTATAAATATCAAATTTGTAAATATATATATATATATATATGTGTGTGAATATAAATATATACATATTATTTTAAATGTAAATGTTATGTGATATAATAATTTCTAATAATTAAACAACTACAAATTTATATCTTCTACACGTAATTATTTAAATGAATATTGTAAAATAAGTAATAGAAATTTATAATACTTCACAATTAGGTAATAATATTAATTCGATATATCAAAACTAATATTATTATTATTATTCTTATTTTTTTTACAATATTATTATTATTCTTATTTTTTTTTACATTATTATTATTTTATTATTATTAATAAGATATTTATTAATAAAGTATTATTAATATTTATTATTAAGATATTAATTTATTAAAAATAAATAAAACATATATAAAAACAGATATATATCGTTATCAGAATATATCATATTTGTTTTATCCTTGTGGAACGAATATTGCTGTCGGCCAATATTGCTATAAAACAATCGGGTAAATCACCTTTTTACTCACAAGTGTCAATTGAAACTGCAAGTTTTTGAGTGAACTAAACAGATAGATTAGAAACTGGTACAGGCGAGCAAGCATATATTGTTATATCCTTATCTCTGTTCGTATAATCCTTTTGGCCATAATTCGAAAACAAGTTCCTTTTAGAAATCTAAAATTGCAGAAGCAACTTAAATCATGTCATGAATGTTTCCTCCAAATTTCAGATTTCAATTCGTAAAATCAGAATCGAATTTAAGGAGTCAAAATTTTAATCTAAAAAGTCAAAGGTTTGTTCTTTGGAAAATTTGATTTTGTTTCAAAGTTTTTGGATCAAATAACGAATCAAATAGTTATTAGAGACAATTTGAAACATGTTTTGTGTTAAAATGTTTGGCTAAAACGTTCCAGAAATCGAAAACGATTATGGAGTTCTTATTTTTAATTCGATACAGCAACAGATCCGGATCGTTTAATTTTAATTTTTTTTTTTTAAATTTAATTTACTATCTAAATCGTTTCTGTATGTATTTCATTTCCAAAAATTAAAAAGGTAATTAAAATGAAACCTGGTATGATCTTGGGTCGAATGACAGTTGAAGAAGGAGATGAATATAAACAGAAACTTAACGAGTTAAAAATAAACGGGTTAGAAACAAATCAGAAGAACAGGAGACGGTTGATTGGTAATGAGTGTTTACGGGTAGCGAGAGGTCTTGGGTTCGAGTCCCGCTAAGTGCATTCTTTTTACAAAAAGCTCTATAAAAGGGTATACTCTTCATATTCTTTTTATTTATTATTATTATTATTATTATTATTATTATTGTTATCATTATTATTATTATTATTATTATTATTATTATTATTATTATTATTATTATTATTATTATTATTATTATTATTGTTATATTAATTGTTATGATTACCATTATAAAATCAAATTATTATTATTATTAGAGTTAATATCATTATATACGTATTAAGATTAACATTTGTATTGAAAAATTCATATATAACCAGATTGCCTTTTTAGTTAAAAATTATTATTATTATTACTATCAGTTATTAGTTATATCATTATTATAAAAATGATATTAGTTATGAAAATAAAAGTTTTAATAAAGTTGTTAAGATTATATATATAAAAACATATATTTAAATTACAAAACTTAACTATATTAATATTTCTATATCTAAAATGAAAATATATAAATAAATAAAGAAACTTATAAATCATTAAAATAACAAATACATCATCAATAATAATATATAGATTTATTCGACTACGAGTATATGTTTTAATATATATACGAATGTTATAGGTTCGTGAATCCGGGGCCAACCTTATACGTGTTCAATGATGTTATATGTATTTTTACTACAAAATACATTAGGTGAGTATATAGTCCCACTTTTAAACTCTAAATATTTCGGGATGAGAATACATGTATTTTATGTTTTACGTTATGGACACAAGTAACTGAAAAATATATTCTACGTTGAGTTGTACCACTGGCATACTTCCCTGTAGCTTGGTAACTGTTATTTACAGCGGTATTGTAAACGCGAATCCTGTTGATAGATCTATCGGGCCTGACAACCCCAACCGGACTGGACGACCAGTATTCAACGGTTGCACAGTACTTCGTTTCGTGACTACACTTGGTACAGTGTAGTAAGATTTCATATTAAAGGGAATATGCGACGTGATTAATTGTTAAGTATGGTTACCAAGTGCTCAACCACTTAGAATATTGTTTATTAAACTGTTTGTATATGAAATCTTGTGGTCCATAGTTATAACGCTGCTAGCATCAAACCTATATATCTCACCAACTTTATGTTGACGTTTTAAAGCATGTTATTCTCAGGTATGAATTAAGTCTTCCGCTGTGCATTTGCTCATATTAAGGACATATCTTGGAATCGATCATTGCAATGGAACCAAATGTTGATGACTTCGTCCAGGAGGATTAGGACGGGTTGTCACAGTTGGTATCAGAGCGTTGGTCTTAGCGAACCAGGTCTTGCATTAGTGTGTCTGACTAGTAGTTGTTAGGATACATTAATGAGTCTGGACTTTGACCGTGTCTACATGTCAAAAGTTTTGCTTATCATTTCTAGTCGGAAATCATCTACTTATCATCCTTAGGGAATTGCCTGCTTACCATTCTTAAGTCTAGACATGCCTTACTGCCTTTATTGCATAGATAGTGTATAGACAAATTTATATCTTAGCGTATCTATTACGATAGACTTTGCTTAATATCTTCCGTAAATTTCTCCGTAATTTAAGGGATCCTGGTACTATATATATCTATGCATATTATGCATTGAGAATACCATCCAACTATTATTTGCTGTCACTAAGCTTTTCATACCAAAAAATCTTTTCTGTGATCGCGTACGATGGCCTCTACGAATCGACCAAGTTCTTCTGACTCCGAAGATAGCGTGACGGGAGCGCACCAACCGATCAACTACCGTGATTTCTTTAGAAAGTGGGGATGGGTTCGCGAAATACTTACCCTATGGAGAAATGAAGAAGGTACTCCATATCACGAGCCGAACTTACCACCTAACGTCGGAGTGCTCGACCCGCTCACCGGCGAACCTGTTCGCAACACCGTTTATACCCTTTTTGCAAGAATTTTTCGTCTTGAGGCTACCATTAACGGAACTAGAGAAGATATCCGACCTTTACCTCACACTGATAACCAACCAGGGTTAGTAGAAGAAGTTAAGGAACTCCGAGCTCGAGTGTTAACTTTAGAGGGCACGGTACACAATTTGCAAGCACCAGCAGTATCACCAACACCAGTAACATCACCAGCTTCAGCACCAACGGTACCAGTACCACCAATAACCCAAGTTTCAACAATCCATGCCTCACCATCTCATTCTGCACCTCGAGTATAATCATCGTTCTATGAATCGTTCTACATCGATTATCTTCGCTCGACATGGCGATTATGTAATTTCTAAAGTTTTAGAGATTATGTAATCTAGTATTAACGGTAAAACAAATGAGTTTAATATCTTATTGACTCATTAAATCCATGATTACATCTGAAGAAAATATATATGCAAGTATATTTTCATAAAGATTGTAATTAAAATTCTTTTGTACAAACTGTTAATGGTGAAAATATTTTAACGGGTGGGTAATACCCGAGGAATATTTAGATTTCACATTAATCAGCTACACGGTACATTCTTCGACTCTGATTCAACAGTCAGTCATTATCCTACTTGTATCCATAGATATATGTATACGTTCACCACAGAATCCATTTTCGTTCCATTTCATATTTGGATTTTGACCTATCAGAATCCAACAAGTGGCATAATGAAGAAAACATTGGACAAAATAAAATTTGTTAGAAACAAACGAATTAACTAATTGAAATTTTGTTAAGAATCTACGCTAACTGTTCCAGCTAACTGTTCCTAGCTAACTGATTACATTTTATTTATCGCAATTTAATTATCGCAATTTTATTTATCGTCATTTAATTTCTGTTATTTATTTTACGCCCTTTAAATATCGGGACACGTATACAAGGTTTTGACATATCATATCGACGCATCTGTATATATTATTTGGAATAACCATAGACACTCTATATGCAGTAATGCGGGAGTTAGCTATACAGGGTTGAGGTTGATTCTCAAATAATATATATACTTTGAGTTGTGATCGACACTGAGACCGGTACACGGGTCACGATATGTATTATTTAATTCAAATATTAAATATTAAATTATATATGAATCATTGAACTATTGAACTATCGGACTATTGGACTGCTAACTTTGGACAATTAAAATGAATTAAAATATTGATCATAACATATGAAACTAAACAATTCTTCAAGTTTGCCACTTGATTTCATTCTAAACCTCATTTGTACCTCGACAATTACAATTCGCGTACAAACCTATCAGGATTCTTGAAAATACCTCAATCGAGAAGTTGAACCGACCGCACTTCATCTACAGAAGAAAAGATCTATACACATGAAAAACTCTTGAACCCAAAGTCATAATTTAACACGTACCGCGACGAATTCTTTAGCATTTATTAGCAAAAACAACCTTACGATTCCTTTTCAAAGTAGCCAATTTTGTCACAGCTTCAGAAGAACAACTTCGACTTTTCGTTCGAATCAACCTTATTATAACTTTGATACATACGATTAGCTTTCCTCCTCGTTACCGAAGAACCTTTTATATTCCACCATACTACCATCAGCGTTTAATCATCTAAAAACATAATTCTCTTGAAACCACCTCGGTTTGAAAACCAATGACCCAGATTCGTTAACTTTGAAAATGCTGACGAAGCAGCATGTTATAGATGGTCATAATGACCAAAAGTTGATGATAAAAGAAGGAAGTGCTAGAAACGCTCGATAGAAAATTTGGTACTAAAAACCGGATTGAGCAAACCATGAAGGAGACTCCGAACAAAATACAAGGACTAAACTTGTACATAAAGAATCATGACGATTCTGTAGCAAACACCTTGCTTCTGAATCTAAACCCTTACGGGTAAAACTTCATCATTATCCTTCGATATTAGAAATTCCAAGATATTATCGTATCTTTCATTGAAAATATCCTCAATAATTCTGAAAATATCTTCAAAGTATTCTCGTCCGATATTAATTATCTTTCTACGCTATCTGCGTTATAACATAAAAGAAACTGTGTTAGTTTCTAAATTCTAAAACCTTCAAGTTTAAAATAGGAATGTTCTGAAGCAGTGTTGGGAACTGGTACATGAATTAGTATAATATAATGAAACTTGATCAACTTCATTATATTACAGTAAGTCATGTTAAGTTTCTAATGGAATGTGATGATTCACAGTACCATCATCATGTGCCATGTTACACGACTCTTACATTCTATCCAATCTCCAAACATATTAGAAACATATCATCTTGATATTTTTAGCTTTTTCCAGGATATTCTGGTAAATTGACAAATCAAAATCGTGTCATTACCATTTTTTTTTTAAGAGCATTAGCTATGTTCATTTCGAATTTCATACCTACGAATTCCGGACCATTACTCGCTTGATTCGAAGTCAGGAAGAGAAAACGAAAGCATGAAGCTCCGAAAAATAATGAAGGATATAACACTCAACAACCACCCAGAAATTTCAAACCGTGTATATCAATATGTATTGCAACTAAAGACACGGGAGAATTAAAAACATTATAATTCCAAGGAAATAATAGAAGCGAATAGATTCTTCTGGCGGCAGATGAAAGAGAAGACTGAAAGATATGAAAGTTAGAAGTATAACAAGGATCAGAACGGGATGGAGCATTTTAAAGAATACTTTAAGGTATGAATTGAGGGAGAAAGGATAGAAGATGTGAGGTATGGAAGTAAGGAAGGGAAAGGGGCGGATTTATAGTGAAATATCCGACAGAGAAATCGAAACAGATTGCCGCATTAAATCAAAGAAAACCCTGATCGCCGAAGAACCAAATCTTATTACGTAAGATTTTCTTTAAATCCCTTAAATTCCGGAAGTTAATAGTAACTACGTCATCGGTTGAAACGAATATATTTAATTACTTATTTCACTCTTTTGTAATAGCTTCACTCGTGCGCTTCACATGATTGAATCGTTTTATCTATATCTCTCACAAATGATAAAACTCCATTATTACCTCATAATCGTCATGAAAACATTCTTATTATTATCCATGACAACCTCTATCAAATTTCGAGGACGAAATTTCTTTAACGGGTAGGTACTGTAATGACCCGGAAATTTCCGACCAAATTTAAACCTTAATCTTTATGTGTTTCTGACACGGTAGGCAAAATCTGTAATGTTGAGTCTAGAAAGTTGAAATCTCTATTTGGATAATCAGTTACCCTGTTGACCATGCCTGACGATTCACGATCGAACTATAATTTAAAAACCTGAAACTCGTTATAAGTTATATATGATATGATTTCCTAAAACGTTTTTCAAAATTGAGATATTAAAACATTTTGTAAAAGTAACTTGTTTATATATATAAATTAGGAGAATTTAATTGACGTTTTATATTATAAATATCAAATTTGTAAATATATATATATATATATATATATGTGTGTGTGAATATAAATATATACATATTATTTTAAATGTAAATGTTATGTGATATAATAATTTCTAATAATTAAACAACTACAAATTTATATCTTCTACACGTAATTATTTAAATGAATATTGTAAAATAAGTAATAGAAATTTATAATACTTCACAATTAGGTAATAATATTAATTCGATATATCAAAACTAATATTATTATTATTATTCTTATTTTTTTTACAATATTATTATTATTCTTATTTTTTTTTTACATTATTATTATTTTATTATTATTAATAAGATATTTATTAATAAAGTATTATTAATATTTATTATTAAGATATTAATTTATTAAAAATAAATAAAACATATATAAAAACAGATATATATCGTTATCAGAATATATCATATTTGTTTTATCCTTGTGGAACGAATATTGCTGTCGGCCAATATTGCTATAAAACAATCGGGTAAATCACCTTTTTACTCACAAGTGTCAATTGAAACTGCAAGTTTTTGAGTGAACTAAACAGATAGATTAGAAACTGGTACAGGCGAGCAAGCATATATTGTTATATCCTTATCTCTGTTCGTATAATCCTTTTGGCCATAATTCGAAAACAAGTTCCTTTTAGAAATCTAAAATTGCAGAAGCAACTTAAATCATGTCATGAATGTTTCCTCCAAATTTCAGATTTCAATTCGTAAAATCAGAATCGAATTTAAGGAGTCAAAATTTTAATCTAAAAAGTCAAAGGTTTGTTCTTTGGAAAATTTGATTTTGTTTCAAAGTTTTTGGATCAAATAACGAATCAAATAGTTATTAGAGACAATTTGAAACATGTTTTGTGTTAAAATGTTTGGCTAAAACGTTCCAGAAATCGAAAACGATTATGGAGTTCTTATTTTTAATTCGATACAGCAACAGATCCGGATCGTTTAATTTTAATTTTTTTTTTTTTAAATTTAATTTACTATCTAAATCGTTTCTGTATGTATTTCATTTCCAAAAATTAAAAAGGTAATTAAAATGAAACCTGGTATGATCTTGGGTCGAATGACAGTTGAAGAAGGAGATGAATATAAACAGAAACTTAACGAGTTAAAAATAAACGGGTTAGAAACAAATCAGAAGAACAGGAGACGGTTGATTGGTAATGAGTGTTTACGGGTAGCGAGAGGTCTTGGGTTCGAGTCCCGCTAAGTGCATTCTTTTTACAAAAAGCTCTATAAAAGGGTATACTCTTCATATTCTTTTTATTTATTATTATTATTATTATTATTATTATTGTTATCATTATTATTATTATTATTATTATTATTATTATTATTATTATTATTATTATTATTATTATTATTATTATTATTGTTATATTAATTGTTATGATTACCATTATAAAATCAAATTATTATTATTATTAGAGTTAATATCATTATATACGTATTAAGATTAACATTTGTATTGAAAAATTCATATATAACCAGATTGCCTTTTTAGTTAAAAATTATTATTATTATTACTATCAGTTATTAGTTATATCATTATTATAAAAATGATATTAGTTATGAAAATAAAAGTTTTAATAAAGTTGTTAAGATTATATATATAAAAACATATATTTAAATTACAAAACTTAACTATATTAATATTTCTATATCTAAAATGAAAATATATAAATAAATAAAGAAACTTATAAATCATTAAAATAACAAATACATCATCAATAATAATATATAGATTTATTCGACTACGAGTATATGTTTTAATATATATACGAATGTTATAGGTTCGTGAATCCGGGGCCAACCTTATACGTGTTCAATGATGTTATATGTATTTTTACTACAAAATACATTAGGTGAGTATATAGTCCCACTTTTAAACTCTAAATATTTCGGGATGAGAATACATGTATTTTATGTTTTACGTTATGGACACAAGTAACTGAAAAATATATTCTACGTTGAGTTGTACCACTGGCATACTTCCCTGTAGCTTGGTAACTGTTATTTACAGCGGTATTGTAAACGCGAATCCTGTTGATAGATCTATCGGGCCTGACAACCCCAACCGGACTGGACGACCAGTATTCAACGGTTGCACAGTACTTCGTTTCGTGACTACACTTGGTACAGTGTAGTAAGATTTCATATTAAAGGGAATATGCGACGTGATTAATTGTTAAGTATGGTTACCAAGTGCTCAACCACTTAGAATATTGTTTATTAAACTGTTTGTATATGAAATCTTGTGGTCCATAGTTATAACGCTGCTAGCATCAAACCTATATATCTCACCAACTTTATGTTGACGTTTTAAAGCATGTTATTCTCAGGTATGAATTAAGTCTTCCGCTGTGCATTTGCTCATATTAAGGACATATCTTGGAATCGATCATTGCAACGGAACCAAATGTTGATGACTTCGTCCAGGAGGATTAGGACGGGTTGTCACATATTTTCAAGTTGAAGCCTAAAAAAAGACTTTGCTATTGAGAAGATCTAATCTATAAATAAAAGGCAAACAAGTTTGAAACTAACTATCTTCAAGTTGTGAGCCTCAAAACAGAAAAACAAAAGCAAAACAACCCAATAATTTGGAAACCACTTGTATCACTTGTCCATAAACCCTATTTATAGCTTCTTGTTACTCTTCCCACTTCTTTTATTCCATAACACCATTCAATCTTCAACTTTGTTTACTGTAAAAAAAAAAAAAAAAACAAAACTTCTTGATATCTAATCATACATAATCTCAATGGAAAACACTTTTAGTAATCATGATCATGAAGAACAAATTGAACTACCTCCTGGTTTTCGGTTTCATCCAACCGATGATGAACTTATAATTCATTATCTATATCCAAAGGTTATTGATACTTCTTTCGTCACTCAAGCGATTGGAGACGTTGATTTGAACAAATTCGAGCCGTGGGATCTTCCATGTAAGTTTTATGATCATGTATTTTTTTTAAGCTTAAAATCATTTTTTAGTTGATTGCTAATTGTGAACTTGTGATTGAAACTAAAGTGAGGGCGAAATTTGGGGAGAAAGAATGGTACTTCTTTTGTGTTAGAGATAGGAAATATCCAACCGGCTTAAGGACGAACAGAGCTACCGAAATGGGATATTGGAAAGCAACAGGAAAAGATAAAGAAATTTATAAAACAAAAACACTTGTTGGGATGAAGAAAACACTTGTGTTTTATAAAGGTAGAGCACCAAAAGGCGAAAAGACTAATTGGATCATGCATGAGTTTAGGTTAGATGGTAAATTAGCCATAGAAAGTCTACATAAATCAACAAAGGTAACTTTTTCTCTGTTTTTACCATACTTTTGCTTTGTTCTAATGATTAGTTCTATGTTACAACGCGGTATTGGCTCATTTTCGCTCTGTTTTCGTTCTGTTTTTTGTAGGGTGAGTGGGTGATAAGCAAGGTTTTTGAAAAGATTTGTGGAGGTAAAAAGATTCAAATTTCTAGTACTTCAAGTATGAACTATGAAGGCTATGAAAATGAATTTGATTATGAATCGGCGAATTTGCCTCCATTAATGGACATATCTAACTCCAAAAGAGAAACAATCTTTGATGATATCCAAGAACAGGAACATAAAAATATTGACTTGATCGAAACACTCAACGGATCGGTTGACTTTATGCCTTCAATGAACAACAATCAATTGTGGCATCCAAACACTGAGATGGTTCAGACCAATGAGTATTTGCAGCATTACAACCCTTCGAATTTCAAGTTCTTGCTTGGTAATGATAATAGTTTACACGTGCAACAAAACACGAAACTTGAATTAGGGAATGATCAAGATTACACCATGGGTTTAATACCTGAACCTGTGGTTCTTGATGGTCTTTGGGATTATTGAGTTTGTAATTTGCATGAAACGAGTTTAATACAAATCGTAGAACCACATGGATTAAACTTCTAGTTACTACCTTACTACAAATTCATCTTACTTCGTGATTTTTTTTAAATATTTCATCATTCCCAAATTATTATCTATATCTCTTACAAAGTAATTATCTTATTTAAAGAAATAACTACGGAGTAATTAATATCATTAGACTTCCTAACTTACATTCATTTATCATTCTCGATCATTTATTTTTAATTTCTAAGTAAATCTTGTCAAAATTACCGTGAATAGGCCATTTGTCACCGTCACTATGATGTGTAGATATGTTAAGAGTTTTGGAGAGGTTTGGGAGGTTTTTCACTTTCATCATTTCATGTAGCAATGTCAATTTTTGATGAATGTAACGGTGAGTGTTAAATTTTTGTAGAAATATTTTGAGTGGTGACAAAATAATATTCAGAATTTGGTGAGAAAAAATAAATAAGTAAAACTGATCTGTCAAAATTTGATTGGGTGTCAAGTTCTAGTTGCTTTTATTATCTACTTGACTAATGCAAGCGTCGATTTCTTGACAATTTGACTGACTCTTAGAGCCTAAATTAATTTTCAGGCAGGATTTAAAACCCATGGAAATTTGATTTTTCCATTTTCATGGCGTCTCAATTTTATTTGATTTTTTTAAAAGATTTTTCCTACTTATTGGCTGGAGGTCCACTCGGAAACAATCTCTCTATCCGGTGAATAGAGAGAGGGATGACACTCTCTACTTCTGAGAATGTTTTCACTCTGGGTGGAGAAATGACTAGTCTTTATTATCGGATAGGGGAAAGATTGTCTATATCTCACCTCCCTATACACCACTTATGTGATATTGAGTTTTGTTGGTGTTGTTGTGTTGACTAATGCCTCTTCAATGTCAAAAGTAAAGCCCCGTAACACACACGTTAAAGGCGTCAAAAGTCACCAACTAAGTGTCAAATTTAAATTTTTTTAGGCCTCGTAACATGTGGTCTAAGTGTGTGTGCGGTCATAGAGCTTATCGGAACTTAAGCTTATTTTTTCGTAAACTCAGTATATTGTTTAGGTGACATAATTTCTTAACTTTATGAAAAAAATAAGCTCTGAAAAATTAAGCTAGTTGAACTAGCTTATAACATTAGGTCGTAACTAATAAAATTAGAAATTACACATTTGCCCTCCCTATATTTATCATATATTTTATAGTCCTTACACTTATCAAATCCATCTTAAATTAAATCCAAGAACAACTCTTAGAGAATAACTTTTTTTTGGACAACTTTATATGTTTTGAAAGAAATTATGGAGGCTAGATCATGTAAATTTGGAAGTTAATTGGTGGTTTGATCTGCTATAAATAGCCAACGTTTAGGTTTTAACTTCAAGGTAATTATATGTAATACCTTTTATATGTACATTAACTATACTTTGGCACTCATGCTTCCCTGTCCATCATCAATTAGAAAATAATGTTATTTGTATCTAGTAGATACATTATACATTAAGAAAGAAAAGATGGAGATACATTGTTGACCGTAAATAATGCAAATAAATCATTTTAAATTACAAATAGACAAAATTATGCTGTTGGTTCCTGTGGTTTGATCCAAATTGCGCCGATTGGCTTAACCTTTTTTTCGACATGGCTGGTCACTCAACTTTACAAACAAATTACGTAGGTTGTCACTGAAACTAACGATTGTTAAATACATCTGTTAATTTCAGTCATGTGCCATTCATGTGAAGGTATTTTTGTCTTCTTAAACACTAGTCTTCATCGACTCAAAAACAAGCTGCATCAACATCACTTTTAACTAATTAATTTAAACCCGAGCTAACTAGATTCAAATCAATAACACTAGCTAAGTAATTTAAACCCAAAAACCAACTAAATCCAAATCAATAACATTTTAGTAAACTAATTTAAAAAAAAAAAAAAAAAAAACCCTAACATCAACGCAAATATAAACATCACTAGTGAAATGACTCGTGGAACCACGGATTTGTTTAAACGAAACAGTTTAATGATATGTTTTAGGTATTAGGTGAACGTAAATACAAAATTCATTTAGTTTAATAACCCGTGGACCACAGATTCCGACTAAAAACTTGTCGTTGTTTTTACAAACATATTGATATATTTTACTTGGTCAGAATATTGATATACTACATTTATTCTTCCACCACTTTCTTTCAATTTTCATCACAATTATTATTTTTCTTTTCATAAAAGCTACATTACAACATTTTATTGAGACGTGTATTACGCATACATATGTAGCGTAATTAATTTTGTAGAAAGAACTCATATTTGAATAATAATAATATAATAATAATAATGTTTGCTCTAAATATTAATTAATTTATCATAATCATAATAGGATCAATCATGTAATCACAAATTAATATAACATAATCATTAAAGTAAAACTTACTTGATGATGGAAGAATCAACTTAGGGTTTGATGATGAAGCCATAATCGTTAGGGTTGATCAATTCTCACATTAATATCAAGAATCCAATGGGAATATGTTTTCTCTTATTTTGGTGTTCATAATCCGAGAAACGTTATTGATATTATGCAGAGAAACCACGCACCCTAATAGTTATATATATATATATATATATATATATATATATATATATATATATATATATATATATATATATATATATATATACATATATATATATATATACATATATATATATATATACATATATATATATATATATATATATATATATATATATATATATATATATATATATATATATATATATATATATATATATATAGTTATTACAGTTATTCCCATTAAATAACTGTCAATTATTAGTAAGGGGTGATTATTGTCATTTAGGCAAAGTTAGGGGTGTGATTTAACAAATGGCCAAAGGCTAAAAGATGGATACGTCCAACATTCTTCCACTTGGCCGAATTACCATTTGTAGATAAAGTAAATTAGGTTGGACAAGTTTATCTTCATAATTATCATAATTTCATATAGCACCAAAGCAAAATGATACATCCTTACGTGTCGCGTTTGACACGGGACCCCCATCAATTATACTAAGGTACTAATATAAAATATATGAATTCCTTAAGCCGAAATGACAAGAGCATAATGTGGTACACAACATTAGTTTGTCTATAATGAGAGTTAAGTGTACAAATTGAAGTAAATATAGACAAATAATACATTATAGTGAAGGATATTGTCATAAAGCGCATTCATTAAGAATTAAACGTTATCATGAAATATTACACTAACTACAACATCGTGTAAGGTCTCGAAGAAAACCCATCTTAGTCACGTGACTTGTAAATACATTGGATGGTAGACCTTTAGTTAGCGGATTCACAAGCATTTCACGAGTTCTAATGTGCTCGATACATATACGTTGTTCCTCTACTCTTTCACGCACGAATAGCCCTTATTCGACGTAGCTGATGAAGCTACCATGGCAGCTATTGTACTAGCTGATACTAATCAGTCAGCTGGTAGTGAAGACACAACAAGGAGTGCTGTGACAGAAGACCTAGCCGGTAGAGTGCTGCTGGGTGATAAAAGAATTGAAGACCCAGCAAAGGAGGATGAGATGGGTGTTAATATTGCTAATGATTATGTTGTTGCTAACTTTACTGTCTAGGGTCATGGCCACTCAACGTTTGTGTTATCACCTCTACCAGCAGCCATTTGAACTGATTTTGATAGGACACTGGGTGATCTTCATCCTTATGAACAGTGGGTCCTTCTGGCACAACAGAACTACCATATGAATATCGTCCATCTTCCCCAAAGTGAAATGATAAGCATACAACTTGGGAAGATGAACCAGCTGCACACAAAGAGCCTGATTCTAGAAAGATGAACCCAGATGAAAGGGAGGCTCATAGGCTCAAAATTTTTATTGATAACTTGCTAACCATACAGGCAGAAAGGAGAACAGAAAGAATACGCCAGATCAGAATGATGTACCATCCTCTTGATCAACAATTCTATATTAATGTTATGGATTGCAACATTGACATTGGCATGTACCTGAGAAATAGTGGCCAGAGACTCCATAATGATAGGGAAAAGGCATTATTTTATGAAGTTGTGCAGCTGGGCATGGACTTGGAACAATACTGCAACATCATGGTTACTGATGAGGGCAGGCAGTTGATTGCAGCAGCATGATCCCTGAACATCACCGTAAATGAATACATCACAAGTATTCAACTTGAACAGTAAAGAAGGGATGATGCTGAACTTGCTAAAAGGTTAAGACTTCAGGAACATGAAACTAAATTGGCTGCTGATAGGGCTCCAGAATCTGAATCAATCAAATTAGCAAAAGCCATCGTGAAGGCTCAGGACAAGGTGTTTGACAAACTTGAATCTGCTGAAAAGGTACCTGAAGTTACTCCACTGAGACTGAAAGAACAAGAGAATTATCTGACCATTTCTTCAGAAGAAAATATGCTGATGTGATGACCAGAAGATCTAATCCTGATAGGATCATCAAATGTCATAGAGGAACTAAGAGGACATTTAGTATCAGCTGGGATAACAATGTTCATGAAAGGATAGATTATAAAGATTTGAGGACATTTGGATTTGATGAATGGATGGAGATGCTGTAGTACTTTATTGGAAAAGGTCAAAGTAATCTCAAAGATACACTGAAACTTGAGTTACAAGACTTGTTTGATAAAGCTGCCAATTAAGGGAATGCTTCAATAGTTATTGTAGAAGAAGTACTGGCTCAAAAGCCAAAAAGAAAGAAATCTATTGGGAGTAAACCACACCGAAGAGATCCAATCATCATGCCTCCTCAAATTCCTGTATTCAAGATGGAAGACTTTCCTGAGCTGTTTTCTGGAGTCTGGAGAGCTATCAAGATAAAAGAAGAAGAGCTATCTGAAGAAGAAGAAGAAAAAGAAAAAGAAAAAGATAGATAGCCTTATGTAGCTTAAAAATTGTATCTTTTGTTATTTCATACTCATTGTACTGGCCTGTAATTACTGTATATATTAGTATAATGAATGTGAAATGAGTTTATCTTCAAAATCATATCAATTACTGTATATATTACTGCCTATTTTCCTTAAGTCTTTAGTGCTGGCTTTAGTGTTTTCTTTATTATTTATTGGTTTTGTCATCATCAAATAGGGGGATATTGTTGAGTCCCTAAAATAATTAAGGATTTAATTATGACAAAACAACAATTATGTACACTAGAATGTCATGTGCAGCTAGCATAGGTTTATTTATGTATATACAACATTTGTTGCCGAGTCGAGTGTTCTCGTATGCTGCCTGGTCTACCAGCACAAGGTAGATAGTATTCTTCATTAAGCACAGGATGAGTACCCAGCAAATCATTAAGATTAAGTGAATTAGTATAGAAGAGCCAGCATAGCTGGAAGCTGCATACAACACTTAGACAGCTATGCTCCATTACAAGCATAGTAGTTTCCTGAGTGATCCACATCAATTGTAGTATTCAACAGAAGTCGAAGACAAAATTAAACATAGAAGGACACGTGTCGGCGGCTGACAAGTGATCTTACAAGATCACGTGAGATTGCAGAAGTTTAACGCATGTGTAGACATGTGTAATACTTTTTCAACGCCTAGGAAACCCAACAATCTATTTTTTTATTCAAATAGTGGTGCCAAACAGAATTGGGGTGTTCTTGTAAATAGCTGCCAAAGAGGAAAGAAGAGAGCACGCTCTCTGATGCAGTTGTCCCCACAAGTACAGACATCCTATGTATCAATAGACAATAGAACAATTACATGGATAATAGGACTACTATAAATAGAAGTATCCACTATTGTAATATTTAGTGGTGTGAGTTTATTTAATTAGAGTCCAAACTTGTAATAGCTTAAGATATCCTCTCTAGCTATAACTTAGGGGTAATCTGTAATAAACAAACTGTTATTCCACCAAGAAGAGTTGTGATTCTTTGTGATTTATATCAATAAAGAATAACTATTGAAAATTACCCCGGACTCTTATTTAAATTCCATACTTGAATAAAAAACATTTATATATGTTAAGATAATAAATAAAAAATTGTATTCACCCCCCCCCCCCCCCCCCCCCACCCAACTACAATACTCTAGTTGTTAATCAAGGGACCAACACATTTTGATACTTGTTTTTATGTAACACTTTATTTAGGTTCATTGAGAATATTTTTGGGATTAATATATCCCCACTAACCACAAATCCTTACACGTTTAGTGACATCTTGGTTTAATGGTTCAATTATTTTGTGACACTTTTTGATATCTCTCAATTCATAACTCTATAATTGTTTAAATGTTAAAATTTCATTTTGAATGAAAATATATTTGACTATAGTTTCGTTTCGATAATAAGTTGGCCACATAATTGGAAAAAGTTATGTGGCAAGCATGCTAAAAAACTTCGGTTGAAAATTGAACCCACTTTCGCACGATGAATAGATAACGATATTAAGAAAAGACTTCCTGAAGGCTTGCTTCCATTCAAAATATTTTTAACGCCAAAAAAGTCATTTTGCAATTTCTAAAGGTGAATTTTGAACTTTCAGATTTTACGATAATTATTACCTTTGTATTTGAACTCTTATGCATAATTAAATATTATTTTGATACTTGTTTTTGATGTAACACTTTATTTAAGTGCATTGAGAATATTTTTTGGGTTAATATATCCCCACTAGCCACAAACCCTTACACGTTTAGTGACATCTTGGTTTAATGGTTCGATTATTTTGTGACACTCTTTGATATCTCTCAAGTCATGACTCTATAATTGTTTCTATTTTAGAATTTTATATTGGATGAAAATATATTTGACTATAGTTTCATTTTGATAATAATTCATGGCCGCAAAACACATTTTTGAGCACATTACGTTGGCCACATAATTGGGCCAAATTATGTGGCAATCATGCTAAAAAAAACTTCGGTTGACAATTAAACCCACTTTCACACGATGAATAGATATCGACGTTATGAGAAAGACTTCCTGAAGGCTTGCTTCCATTCGAAATAGTTTTGATGCCGAAAAACTCATTTTGCTATTTCTAAAGGTAAATTTTGAACTTTAAGATTTTACGATAATTATTACCTTTGCATTTGAACTCTTATTCAAATTTAAATATTATTTTGATACATGTTTTTTATGTAACACTTTATTTAGGTACATTGAAAATATTTTAAGGGTTAATATATCCCCACTTGCCACAAATTCTTACACGTTTAGTAACATCTTGGTTTAATGTTTCGATTATTTTGTGACACTTTTTGATATCTCTCAATTCATAACTCTATAATTGTTTCTATTTTAAAATTTTATATTGAATGAAAATATATTTGACTATTGTTTCGTTACGATAATAATTCATGGCTGCAAAACACATTTTTGAGCACATTACGTTGGCTACATAATTGGACCAAATTATGTGGCAAGCTTGCTAAAAAAACCTCGGTTGAAAATTGGACCAACTTTCGCAAGATGAATAGATAAAGACATTATGAGAAAGACGTCCTGAGAGCTTGCTTTCATTCGATATAGTTTTGACGCCGAAAAGTCATTTTGCTATTTCTAAAGGTGAATTTTGAACTTTCAGATTTTACGATAATTATTACCTTTGCATTTGAACTCTTATGCATATTTAAATATTATTTTGATACTTGTTTTTTATCTAACACTTTATTTAAGTACATTGAGAAAATATTTTGGGTTAATATATCCCCATTAGCCACGAACCCTAACACTTTTAGTGACATCTTGGTTTAATGGTTCAATTATTTTGTGACACTCTTTGATATCTCTCAATTCATAACTCTATAATTGTTTCTACTTTAAAATTTCTTATTGAATGAAAATATGTTTGACTATAGTTTCCTTTCGATAATAATTTATGACCGCAAAACATATTTATGAGCACATTACGTTGGCCACATAATTGGGCAAAATTATGTGGCAAGTATGCTAAAAAAACTTCGGTTGACAATTAGATCCACTTTCGCACGATGAATAGATAACGACGTTATGAGAAAGACTTCCTGAAGGCTTGCTTCTATTCGACATAGTTTTGAAGCCGAAACAGTCATTTTGCTATTTCTAGAGGTGAATTTTGAACTTTCAGATTTTACGATAATTATTACCTTTGCATTTGAACTCTTATGCATATTTAAATATTATTTTGATACTTGTTTTTTATCTAACACTTTATTTAAGTACATTGAGAAAATATTTTGGGTTAATATATCCCCATTAGCCACGAACCCTTACACTTTTAGTGACATCTTGGTTTAATGGTTCAATTATTTTGTGACACTCTTTGATATCTCTCAATTCATAAGTCTATAATTGTTTCTATTTTAAAATTTCATATAGAAAGAAAATATATTTGACTATAGTTTCGTTTTGATAAAAATTCATGGCCGCAAAACACATTTTTGAGCACATTACGTTGGCCATATAATTGGGCCAAATTATGTGGCAAGCATGCTAAAAAAACTTCGGTTGACAATAGGACCTACTATCTCACGATGAATAGATAACGACGTTATGAGAAAGACTTCTTGAAGGCTTGCTTCCATTCGAAATAGTTTTGTCGCCGAAAAACTCATTTTGCTATTTCTAAAGGTGAATTTTGAACTTTCAGATTTTACGATAATTATTACCTTTGCATTTGAACTCTTATGCATATTTAAATATTATTTTGATACTTATTTTTATGTAACACACTTTATTTAGGTACAATGAGATTATTTTAAGGGTTAATATATCCCCACTAGCCACAAATCCTTACACGTTTAGTGACATCTTGGTTTAATGGTTCGATTATTTTGTGACATTCATTGATATCTCTCAATTCATAACTCTGTAATTTTTTCTATTTTAAAATTTCATATTGAATGAAAATATGTTTAACTATATTTTCGTTTTGATAATAATTTATGGCCGCAAAACACATATTTGAGCACATTACGTTGGCCACATAATTGGACCAAATTATGTGGCAAACATGCTAAAAAACCTTCGGTTGACAATTAGACCCACTTCGCACGATGAATAGATAAGGACGTTATGAGAAAGAATTCCTGAAGGCTTGCTTACATTTGAAATAGTTTTGATGACGAAAAAGTCTTTTTGCTATTTCTAAAGGTGAATTTTGAAATTTCAGATTTTACAATAATTATTACATTTGCATTTAAACTCTTATGCATATTTAAATATTTTTTGATACTTGTTTTTTATGTAACACATTATTTAGGTATATTGAGAATATTTTTGAGGTTAATATAATCCTACTAGCCACAAATCCTTACACGTATAGTGACATCTTGGTTTAATGGTTCGATTATTTTGTAACACTTTTTGATATCTCTCAATTCATAACTATATAATTGTTTCTATTTTAAAATTTCATATTGAATTAAAATGTATTTGACTATAGTTTCCTTTCGATAATAATTTATGACCGCAAAACATATTTATGAGCACATTACGTTGGCCACATAATTGGGCAAAATTATGTGGCAAGTATGCTAAAAAAACTTCAGTTGACAATTAGATCCACTTTCGCACGATGAATAGATAACGACGTTATGAGAAAGACTTTCTGAAGGCTTGCTTCTATTCGAAATAGTTTTGAAGCCGAAACAGTCGTTTTGCTATTTCTAGAGGTGAATTTTGAACTTTCAGATTTTACGATAATTATTACCTTTGCATTTGAACTCTTATGCATATTTAAATATTATTTTGATACTTATTTTTGCAACACTTTAATTTAGGTACAATGAGAATATTTTTAGGGTTAATATATTCCCACCAGCCACAAATCCTTACACGTTTAGTGACATCTTGGTTTAATGGTTCGATTATTTTGTAACAATTTTTGATATCTCTCAATTTATAACTCTATAATTGTTTCTATTTTAAAATTTCATATTGAATAAAAATATATTTGACTATAGTTTCGTTTCGATAATAATTCATGGCTGCAAAAGCATTTTTGAGCACATTACGTTGGCCACATAATTGAGCCAAATTATGTGGCAAGCATGCTAAAAGAGTTCGATTGAAAATTGGACCCACTTTTCCAAGATGAATAGATAACGATGTTATGAGAAAGACTTCCTGAAGGCTTGCTTCCATTCGATATAGTTTTGACGCTAAAAAAGTCATTTTGCTATTTCTAAAGGTGAATTTTAAACTTTCAGATTTTACGATAATTATTACCTTTGCATTTGAACTCTTATGCATATTTAAATATTATTTTGATACTTGTTTTTTATCTAACACTTTATTTAAGTACATTGAGAAAATATTTTGGGTTAATATATCCCCATTAGCCACGAACCCTTACACTTTTAGTGACATCTTGGTTTAATGGTTCAATTATTTTGTGACACTCTTTGATATCTCTCAATTCATAAGTCTATAATTGTTTCTATTTTAAAATTTCATATAGAAAGAAAATATATTTGACTATAGTTTCGTTTTGATAAAAATTCATGGCCGCAAAACACATTTTTGAGCACATTACGTTGGCCATATAATTGGGCCAAATTATGTGGCAAGCATGCTAAAAAAACTTCGGTTGACAATAGGACCTACTATCTCACGATGAATAGATAACGACATTATGAGAAAGACTTCTTGAAGGCTTGCTTCCATTCGAAATAGTTTTGTCGCCGAAAAACTCATTTTGCTATTTCTAAAGGTGAATTTTGAACTTTCAGATTTTACGATAATTATTACCTTTGCATTTGAACTCTTATGCATATTTAAATATTATTTTGATACTTATTTTTATGTAACACACTTTATTTAGGTACAATGAGATTATTTTAAGGGTTAATATATCCCCACTAGCCACAAATCCTTACACGTTTAGTGACATCTTGGTTTAATGGTTCGATTATTTTGTGACACTCATTGATATCTCTCAATTCATAACTCTGTAATTTTTTCTATTTTAAAATTTCATATTGAATGAAAATATGTTTAACTATATTTTCGTTTTGATAATAATTTATGGCCGCAAAACACATATTTGAGCACATTACGTTGGCCACATAATTGGACCAAATTATGTGGCAAACATGCTAAAAAACCTTCGGTTGACAATTAGACCCACTTCGCACGATGAATAGATAAGGACGTTATGAGAAAGAATTCCTGAAGGCTTGCTTACATTTGAAATAGTTTTGACGACGAAAAAGTCTTTTTGCTATTTCTAAAGGTGAATTTTGAAATTTTAGATTTTACAATAATTATTACATTTGCATTTAAACTCTTATGCATATTTAAATATTTTTTGATACTTGTTTTTTATGTAACACATTATTTAGGTACATTGAGAATATTTTTGAGGTTAATATAATCCTACTAGCCACAAATCCTTACACGTATAGTGACATCTTGGTTTAATGGTTCGATTATTTTGTAACACTTTTTGATATCTCTCAATTCATAACTATATAATTGTTTCTATTTTAAAATTTCATATTGAATTAAAATGTATTTGACTATAGTTTCCTTTCGATAATAATTCATTGCTGCAAAATACATTTTTGAGCACATTACGTTGGCCACATAATTGGGCCAAATTATGTGGCAGGGATGCTAAAAAAAATTCGGTTGAAAATTGGACCCACTTTTGCAAGATGAATAGATAAAGACGTTATGAGAAAGACTTCCTGAAGGCTTGTTTCCATTGGATATAGTTTTGACGCCGAAAAAGTCGCTTTGCTATTTCTAAAGGTGAATTTTGACTTTCAGATTTTACGATAATTATTACCTTTGCATTTGAACTCTTGTGCATATTTAAATATTATTTTGATATTTTTTTTATGTAACACTTTATTTAGGTACATTGAGAATATTTTTAGGTTAATATATCTCCATTAGCAACAAATCCTTACACGTTTAGTGACATCTTGGTATAATGGTTCGATTATTTTGTGGCACTCTTTGATATCTCTCGATTCATAACTCTATAATTGTTACTATTTTAAAATTTAATATTGAAAGAAAATATGTTTTACTATAGTTTCGTTTCAATAATAATTTATGAACGCAAAACACATTTTTGAGCACATTACGTTGGCCATATAATTGGGCAAAATTATGTGGCAAGCATGCCAAAAAAACTTCGGTTGACAATTGGATCCACTTTCGCACGATGAATAGATAACGACGTTATGAGAAAGGCTTCCTAAAGGCTTGATTCCATTCGAAATAATTTTGACGCCGAAAAAGTGATTTTCCTATTTTTATTGGAGAATTTTGAACTTCCGAATTTTACGATAATTATTACCTTTGCATTTGAACTCTTATACATATTTAAATATTATTTTGATACTTTTTTTTATTTAACACTTTATTTAGGTACATTGAGAATATTTTTGGGGTTAATATATTCCCAATACCCACAAATCCTTACACGTTTAGTGACATCTTGGTTTAATGATTTAATTATTTTGTGACACTTTTTAATATTTCTCAATTCATAACTCTATAATTGTTTCTATTTAAAAATTTCATTTTGAATGAAAATATATTTAACTATAGTTTCATTTCGATAATAATTCATGGCTGCAAAATACATTTTTGAGCACATTATGTTGGCCACATAATTGGGCCAAATTATGTGGCAAGCATGCTAAAAACACTTCGGTTGAAAATTGGACCCACTTTCACAAGACGAATAGATAAAGACGTTATGAGAAAGACTTCATGAAGGCTTGTTTCCGTTCGATATAGTTTTGACGCCGAAAAATTCGTTTTGCTATTTCTAAAGGTGAATTTTGAACTTTCAGATTTTACGATAATTATTAACTTTGCATTTGAACTCTTGTGCATATTTAAATATTATTTTGATACTTGTTTTTTATTTAACACTTTATTTAGGTACATTGAGAATATTTTTTAGGTTAATATCCACATTAGCCACAAATCCTTACGCGTTTAGTGACATCTTGGTTTAATGGTTCGATTATTTTGTGACACTCTTTGATATCTCTCAATTTATAACTCTATAATTGTTTCTATTTTAAAATTTCATATTGAATTAAAATGTATTTGACTATAGTTTCCTTTCGATAATAATTTATGACCGCAAAACATATTTATGAGCACATTACGTTGGCCACATAATTGGGCAAAATTATGTGGCAAGTATGCTAAAAAAACTTCGGTTGACAATTAGATCCACTTTCGCACGATGAATAGATAACGACGTTATGAGGAAGACTTCCTGAAGGCATGCTTCTATTCGAAATAGTTTTGAAGCCGAAACAGTCGTTTTGCTATTTCTAGAGGTGAATTTTGAACTTTCAGATTTTACGATAATTATTACCTTTGCATTTGAACTCTTATGCATATTTAAATATTATTTTGATACTTATTTTTGCAACACTTTAATTTAGGTACAATGAGAATATTTTTAGGGTTAATATATTCCCACCAGCCACAAATCCTTACACGTTTAGTGACATCTTGGTTTAATGGTTCGATTATTTTGTAACAATTTTTGATATCTCTCAATTTATAACTCTATAATTGTTTCTATTTTAAAATTTCATATTGAATAAAAATATATTTGACTATAGTTTCGTTTCGATAATAATTCATGGCTGCAAAATGCATTTTTTAGCACATTACGTTGGCCACATAATTGAGCCAAATTATGTGGCAAGCATGCTAAAAGAGTTCGATTGAAAATTGGACCCACTTTTCCAAGATGAATAGATAACGATGTTATGAGAAAGACTTCCTGAAGGCTTGCTTCCATTCGATATAGTTTTGACGCTAAAAAAGTCGTTTTGCTATTTCTAAAGGTGAATTTTAAACTTTCAGATTTTACGATAATTATTACCTTTGCATTTGAACTCTTATGCATATTTAAATATTATTTTGATACTTATTTCTTATGTAACACTTTATTTAGGTACATTGAGAATATTTTTGGGGTTAATATATTCCCACTAGCCAGAAATCCTTACACGTTTAGTGACATCTTGGTTTAATGGTTCGATTATTTTGTGACACTCTTTGATATCTCTCAATTCATAACTCTATTATTGTTTCTATTTTAAAATTTCATATTGAAAGAAAATATGTTTGACAATTGTTTCGTTTCGATAATAATTTATGACCGCAAAACACATTTTTGAGCACATTACGTTGGCCACATAATTGAGCTAAATTATGTGGTAAGAATGCTAAAAAAAACTTCGATTGACAATTGGACCCACTTTTGCACAATGAAAAGATAACAATGTTATGAGAAAGACTTTCTGAATGCTTGCTTCCATTCGAAATAGTTTTGACGCCAAAAAAGTGGTTTTGCTATTTCTAAAGGTGAATTTTGAACTTTCAGATTTTACGATAAGTATTACCTTTGCATTTGAACTCTTATACATATTTAAATATTATTTTGATACTTTTTTTATGTAAAACTTTATGTAGGTACATTGAGAATATTTTTGGGGTTAATATATTCCCACTACCCACAAATCCTTACACGTTTAGTGACATCTTGGTTTAATGGTTCGATTATTTTGTGACACTTTTAGATATCTCTCAATTCATTACTCTATAATTGTTTCTATTTTAAAATTTCATATTGAATGAAAATATAGTTGACTATAGTTTCATTTCGATAATAATTCAAGGCTGGAAAATACATTTTTGAGCACATTACGTTGGCCACATCATTGGACCAAATTATGTGGCAAGCATGCTAAAAACACTTCGGTTGAAAATTGGACGCACTTTCACATGATGAATAGATAAAGACGTTATGAGAAAGACTTCATGAAGGCTTGTTTCCATTCGATATAATTTTGACGCCGAAAAAGTCATTTTACAATTTCTAAAAGTGAATTTTGAACTTTCAGATTTTACGACAATTATTACCTTTGTATTTGAACTCTTATGCATATTTAAATATTATTTTGATACTTGTTTTTTATGTAACACTTTATTTAAGTACATTGAGAATATTTTTGGGTTAATATATCCCCACTAGCCACAAACACTTACACGTTTAGTGACATCTTGGTTTAATGGTTCGATTATTTTGTTACACTCTTTGATATCTCTCAATTCATGACTCTATAATTGTTTCTATTTTAATATTTCATATTGAATGAAAATATATTTGACTATAGTTTCGTTTTGATAATAATTCATGGCCGCAAAACACATTTTTGAGTACATTACGTTGACCACATAATTGGCCAAATTATGTGGCAAACATGCTAAAAAAACTTCGGTTGACAATTAAACCTACTTTCGTGCGATGAATAGATAACGACGTTATGAGAAAGACTTCCTGAAGGCTTGCTTCCATTTGAAATAGTTTTGATGCCGAAAAACTCATTTTGCTATTTATAAAGGTAAATATTGAACTTTCAGATTTTACGATAATTATTACCTTTGCATTTGAACTCTTATGCATATTTAAATATTATTTTGATACTTGTTTTTTATGTAACACTTTATTTAGGTACATTGAGAATATTTTTTGGGTTAATATATCCCCAATAGCCAAAAATCCTTACACGTTTAGTGACATGTTGGTTTAATGTTTCGATTATTTTGTGACACTTTTTGATATCTCTCAATTCATAACTCTATAATTATTTCTATTTTAAAATTTCATATTGAATGAAAATATATTTGACTATAGTTTTGTTTCGATAATAATTCATGGCTGCAAAACACATTTTGAGCACATTACGTTGGCCACATAATTGGACCAAATTATGTGGCAAGCATGCTAAAAAAACTTCAGTTGAAAATTGGACTCACTTTCGCAAGATGAATAGATGACGACACAATGAGGAAGACTTCCTGAAAGCTTGCGTTCAATCGATATAGTTTTGACGCCGAAAAAGTCATTTTGCTATTTCTAAAGGTGAATTTTGAACTATCAGATTTTACGATAATTATTACCTTTGCATTTGAACTCTTATGCATATTTAAATATTATTTTAATACTTTTTTTTATGTAACACTTTATTTAAATACATTGAGAATATTTTTTGGGTTAATATATCCCCACTAGCCACAAATCCTTGCACGTTTAGTGATATCTTGGTTTAATGGTTCGATTATTTTGTGACACTCTTTGATATCTCTCAATTCATAACTCTGTAATTGCTTCTATTTTAAAATTTCATATTGAATAAAAATATGTTTGACTATAGTTTCGTTTTGATAATAATTTATGGCCGCAACACACATTTTTAAGTACATTACGTTGGTTACATAATTGGGCCAAATTATGTGGCAAGCATGCTAAAAAAACTTCAGTTGAAAATTAGACCTACTTTCGCACGATGAATAGATAACGACGTTATGAGAAAGACTTCCTGAAGATTTGCTTACAATCGAAATAGTTTTGACGCCGAAAAAGTTGTTTTGCTATTTCTAAAGGTGAATTTCGAACTTTCAGATTTAACGATAATTATTACTAATGATATGCACATCCGCAAGACTATGCGGATTACGCATCCAAAGCCCTAAACCGCACGTAAATTGCCATGTCAGAGATATGGCATGGGTATAGCCACACTATATGCGCCTATACCATCTGATGTGAGTTTCGTATACTTGCATAGGGGTCCAGTACATTCTAGAAGAATGTACGGTATAATCAATTCGGATTCTTTTCCTTATATAACGAAAGTTAGTTGGGATAAGATTGCATTTAATAAGGGAACAGATTCTACCGAAACCCTAATTCGTGAGCCTATAAATACATAGCTCATAAACTCCAAAAACATATATACATTCATTCGTTTATTCTTACGTAAACCACAGCATACAAATCTTCGTCATACGAACAAAGCTTCATACGATCTTTAAGACTTTCAGGTATGTCTCAAACTATAAAACCTTCATGTCTTTGGGCTACTCAACCTCTTATGCTAGGTTGTTGGTGGACTCTCAAACCGGCCACCCTGTCGGAATCAAAACGATACCGATGTGGGTTATTCACGACTAAGTGTCGGAGGTCCGAATGTTGTTAGTCCCTAAACCCTACTATGCACTCAAGCGTAAGTTCACCTTGACCTCGTGAAAATATGTTTGATCATTTGGCGCCATCTGTAGTGACCCAAACTTTTCCATGTTTATATATATATATATATATATATATTAAATGAAATTGTTATTTACATGATTAAGTGTTTCCAACATGTTAAGCAATCAAACTTGTTAAGACTTGATTAATTGAAATAGGTTTCATATAGACAATTGACCACCCAAGTTGACCGGTGATTCACGAACGTTAAAACTTGTAAAAACTATACGATGACATATATATGGTTATATATATAGTTAACATGATTTTATTATAAGTATGTATCTCATTAGGTATTTTAACAATGAGTTATATACATAAAAATTAGACTATTAATTTAAGAAACTCGAAAACGATATATATAACGATTATCGTTATAACAACGTCTTACTAGGTACATATGAATCATATTAAGATATTGATACACTTGGTTAATTATATTAAATGATAAGTAAATATATTATTAAGTGTATTAACAATGAAATACATATGTAAAAATAAGACTACTAACTTAATGATTTCGAAACGAGACATATATGTAACGATTATCGTTGTAACGACATTTAACTGTATATATATCATACTAAGATATATTATATATCATAATATCATGATAATATAACAATTTAACATCTCATTTGTTATAATAAACAATGGGTTAACAACATTCAACAAGATCGTTAACCTAAAGGTTTCAAAACAACATTTACATGTAACGACTAACGATGACTTAACGACTCAGTTAAAATGTATATACATGTAGTGTTTTAATATGTATTCATACACTTTTGAAAGACTTCAAGACACTTATCAAAATACTTCTACTTAACAAAAATGCTTACAATTACATCCTCGTTCAGTTTCATCAACAATTCTACTCGTATGCACCCGTATTCGTACTCGTACAATACACAGCTTTTAAATGTATGTACTATTGGTATATACACTCCAATGATCAGCTCTTAGCAGCCCATGTGAGTCACCTAACACATGTGGGAACCATCATTTGGCAACTAGCATGAAATATCTCATAAAATTACAAAAATATGAGTAATCATTCATGACTTATTTACATGAAAACAAAATTACATATCCTTTATATCTAATCCATACATCACGACCAAAAACACCTACAAACACTTTCATTCTTCAATTTTCTTTATCTAATTGATCTCTCTCAAGTTCTATCTTCAAGTTCTAAGTGTTCTTCATAAATTCCAAAAGTTCTAGTTTCATAAAATCAAGAATACTTCCAAGATTGCAAGTTTACTTCCAAGTTTTCTAAATCCATTCCAAGTAATCATCCAAGATCAAGAAACCTTTGTTACTTACAGGAGGTTATCTTTCTAATACAAGGTAATAATCATATTCAAACTTTAATTCAATTTCTATAACTATAACAATCTTATTTCGAGTGGAAATCTTACTTGAAATTGTTTTCGTGTCATGATTCTGCTTCAAGAACTTTCAAGCCATCCAAGGATCCTTTGAAGCTAGATCTATTTTTCTCATTTCCAGTAGGTTTATCCAAGGAACTTGAGGTAGTAATGATATTCATAACATCATTCAATTCATACATATAAAGCTATCTTATTCGAAGGTTTAAACTTGTAATCACTAGAACATAGTTTAGTTAATTCTAAACTTGTTCGCAAATAAAAGTTAATCCTTCTAACTTGACTTTTAAAATCAACTAAACACATGTTCTATATCTATATGATATGCTAACTTAATGATTTAAAACCTGGAAACACGAAAAACACCGTAAAATCGGATTTACGTCGTCGTAGTAACACAGCGGGCTGTTGTGGGTTAGTTAATTAAAAACTATGATAAACTTTGATTCAAAAGTTGTTATTCTGGGAAAATGATTTTTATTATGAACATGAAACTATATCCAAAGATTATGGTTAAACTCAAAGTGGAAGTATGTTTTCTAAAATGATCATCTAGACGTCGTTCTTTCGACTGATATGACTACCTTTACAAAAATGACTTGTAACTTATTTTTCCGACTATAAACCTATACATTTTCTATTTAGATTCATAAAATAGAGTTCAATATGAAACCATAGCAATTTGATTCACTCAAAACGGATTTAAAATGAAGAAGTTATGGGTAAAACAAGATTGGATAATTTTTCTCATTTTAGCTACGTGAAAATTGGTAACAAATCTATTTCAACCATAACTTAATCAACTTGTATTGTATATTATGTAATCGTGAGATACCATAGACACGTATACAATGTTTCTACCTATCATGTCGACACATCTATATATATTTCGGAACAACCATAGACACTCTATATGTGAATGTTGGAGTTAGCTATACAAGGTTGAGGTTGATTCCAAAATATATATAGTTTGAGTTGTGATCAATACTGAGATACGTATACACTGGGTCGTGGATTGATTCAAGATAATATTTATCGATTTATTTCTGTACATCTAACTGTGGACAACTAGTTGTACGTTACTAACGAGGACAGCTGACTTAATAAACTTAAAACATCAAAATATATTAAAAGTGTTGTAAATATATTTTGAACATACTTTGATATATATGTATATATTGTTATAGGTTCGTGAATCAACCAGTGGCCAAGTCTTACTTCCCGATGAAGTAAAAAATCTGTGAAAGTGAGTTATAGTCCCACTTTTAAAATCTAATATTTTTGGGATGAGAATACATGCAGGTTTTATAAATGATTTACAAAATAGACACAAGTACGTGAAACTACATTCTATGGTTGAATTATTGAAATCGAATACACCCCTTTTTATTAAGTCTGGTAATCTAAGAATTAGGGAACAGACACCCTAATTGACGCGAATCCTAAAGATTGATCTATTGGGCCTAACAAACCCCATCCAAAGTACCGGATGCTTTAGTACTTCGAAATTTATATCATATCCGAAGGGTGTCCCGGAATGATGTGGATATTCTTATATATGCATCTTGTTAATGTCGGTTACCAGGTGTTCACCATATGAATGATTTTTATCTCTATGTATGGGATGTGTATTGAAATATGAAATCTTGTGGTCTATTGTTACGATTTGATATATATAGGTTAAACCTATAACTCACCAACATTTTTGTTGACATTTAAAGCATGTTTATTCTCAGGTGAATACTAAGAGCTTCCGCTGTTGCATACTAAAATAAGGACAAGATTTGGAGTCCATGTTTGTATGATATTGTGTAAAAACTGCATTCAAGAAACTGATTTCGATGTAACATATTTGTATTGTAAACCATTATGTAATGGTCGTGTGTAAACAGGATATTTTAGATTATCATTATTTGATAATCTACGTAAAGCTTTTTAAACCTTTATTTATGAAATAAAGGTTATGGTTTGTTTTAAAAATGAATGCAGTTTTTGAAAAACGTCTCATATAGAGGTCAAAACCTCGCAACGAAATCAATTAATATGGAACGTTTTTAATCAATAAGAACGAGACATTTCAGTTGGTATCCGAGCGTTGGTCTTAGAGAACCAGAAAATTTGCATTAGTGTGTCTTATCGAGTTTGTTAGGATGCATTAGTGAGTCTAGACTTCGACCGTGTTTTCTTTAAAAATGATTGCTTAACATTTTTGTTGGAAACTATATATTATTAACATATATATATTATGTGATATATTAATCTCTTAACATGTTTGATATTGTGTGATAGATGTCTACCTCTAGCACAAATCCCATTGACTCCCCTAATAATAACGAAGAGTCGAATATATATTGGACTGATTCACAAGTTCCCGAAGAGGAACCGGAAGAAGAATTAGAACCGGAAGAAGAATTAGAACCGGAAGAGGAGGAACCGGAGGAGGAAATAGAACCAGTGGGGGAAATAATAAAACGGTTAAGTAAAAGAAAATCCTCAACCAACCGACCAAGGTTAATTATGGTCAATGGTGTTTCCGCCAAGGAAGCAAAATATTGGGAGGATTACCAATTCTCCGATGAATCGGATTCTGACGAGAATTTCGATGATGTTATAGAAATTACCCCAACTGAATTTAAAAAGGCAAAAGAAAATAATAAGGGAAAGGGCATAAAAATAGAGAAATCTAATTCCAACCCCGATGAACTTTATATGTATCGTCAACCCCCGAAGCCCTTAAGTTGTAACAATGACCCGGGAACCTCTAAACCACCAGGTTTTTCTAAATCGTTGTGGAAAATGACAGCTTGTATCAGGGGAACATCATATATCCCTAGAAACTTGGCAAAACGAACCAAAACCGAAGAAGAAGAAACGAGCGAGTCGGAATAAGATAGTTGTTTTCGTGTGGTGTAATATATGTAATATAGTGTGCTTATGCTTTATGATACATGTAAAAATTGCTTGTATTAATAAGTATTTTTTTTTATGAATCTAACTCTTGTCTATTTTACAGTATAAAAACACAAAATGGATAGACAACCCAATATTTTAAGAGACCTACCCGGAGACATGATTGATGAAATCTTGTCTAGAGTCGGTCAGAATTCTTCGGCACAACTATTTACGGTGAAATCAGTTTGTAAGACATTCGAAGAACGTTCCAAGAATGTTTTGGTTTATAAGAGACTTTCGTTTGAAAGATGGGGGATATCACATTGGGAAACCCATAAGTTACGATGTGTTTACTTTGACGCATATATTGCGGGGAACCCAAATGCTATTTTACGCAACGGGTTAAGAAATTATTTTGACTCAATGTATCCGAATATAGGACTTCATGATTTAGAAAAAGCGGCTAACATGCAACATAAAGAAGCATGCTATGCTTACGGGTTAGTAATGTTCGCTTCTCACCAAAGTGAGAAAAAGAACATCGGGCTACAACTATTAAACAAAACGTTCCCACAAGTGACGGAGTCGGTAATTGGGGTAAGAAATGAGGTTTTTAGGTTATTACGAGACTGTTGGTCATTACGTAACCCTCGTCGCTTTGACGACGTTACAACACGCTGTCTTATCAACGGCCATAACGGTTATGGTCCACAAGACCAAGGATGGGAAGTAGTCCTAGTAAAACCAGAATGCATGACTTGTTTCTGGACGTATGAATTACGTGTCTTTATTGCCTTTGCTGAACGACTTGTGTACTAGCTAGAATTATCTTCACAACTATCTTGTATTAAAGTTATTGTGTGCTATATTTCATGCTTTATGTAAAATAAGCGGTATTGTAAGTTTGTAAAATATTGTATAAAAGTTTGAACGCGAAATATTATTATAATCAGTTTTTCATATAGAATTGTAGTAATTGAATTGTATATTAGCTACTAAGTATGAACTTAACGGGTAGGTACTACCCGAATTTAAACTTATAAAACGCTAATATGAAGAAAAAGCTTTTATAAATGAGTTCATATTATGCTACGAAATAATATTAACTACTCTTAATATTCTGTATGATTAACTTGTTCCATTTGACTATTTTGAAGGAAATGGCACCGACTACTCGAAACACTGTGAATATGAATGAAGAAGAATTCCGTACTTTTCTAGCTTCAAACATAGCCGCAGTACAGGCTGCGCTACATACCAACAATAACCTTGGATCTAGCAGTACAGGAAATCATGTAGGATGCACCTACAAAGAATTCACTGCCTGCAAACCTTTGGAATTTGATGGAACCGAAGGACCGATCGGATTGAAACGGTGGACCGAGAAGGTCGAATCGGTGTTTGCCATAAGTAAGTGTACTGAAGAGGACAAAGTGAAGTATGCTACGCATACCTTCACAAGTTCTGCGTTAACATGGTGGAATACCTATCTAGAGCAAGTGGGACAAGTTGATGCGTACGCACTACCGTGGTCAGCATTCAAGCACTTGATGAACGAGAAGTACCGTCCCAGAACCGAGGTCAATAAGCTCAAGACAGAACTTAGAGGGTTACGAACCCAAGGATTTGATATTACCACGTATGAAAAACGATTCACAGAATTGTGCCTATTGTGTCCGGGAGCGTTCGAAGATGAGGAAGAGAAGATCGACGCGTTTGTGAAAGGATTACCGGAAAGAATCCAAGAAGATATAAGTTCACACGAGCCCGCCTCCATACAACAGGCATGTAGAATAGCTCACAAACTAGTGAACCAGATTGAGGAAAGAATTAAAGAACAGACGGCTGAAGAGGCCAATGTGAAGCAAGTCAAAAGAAAGTGGGAGGAAAACGGTGATAAGAATCACCAATACAACAACAACAGAAATTACAACAATAATCGCAACAATTATCCCAACAATCGCAACATCAATCGCAACTACAATAAACGGCCCAACAACAACAACAACAACAACAACAACAACAACAACAACAACAACAACAACAACAACAACAACAACAACAACAACAACAACAACAACAACAACATCAACTACAACAATCATCCCAACAACAATAACAACCGCAACAACAACAACAATCAGAAGCAGCTATGCCAAAGGTGTGAAAAGTATCACTCGGGGTTCTGCACCAAATTTTGCAACAAGTGTAAAAGAAATGGTCATAGTGCGGCGAAGTGTGAGGTCTATGGACCAGGGGTTAACAGAACGAAAGGAACAAATGGTGTCGGAATGAGTAATGGTGGAGCAAGTAGTTTCGGAGCAAGTTATGCCAATGTAGTTTGTTATAAATGTGGAAAATCGGGCCACATTATTAGAAATTGCCCAAACCAGGAGAACACGAATGGACAAGGCCGCGAAAGAGTTTTCAATATTAATGCGGCAGAGGCACAGGAAGACCCGGAGCTTGTTACGGGTACGTTTCTTATTGACAATAAATCTGCTTACGTTTTATTTGATTCGGGTACGGATAGAAGCTATATGAGTAGAGATTTTTGTGCTAAATTAAGTTGTCCATTGACGCCGTTGGATAGTAAATTTTTACTCGAATTAGCAAAGAATTAGCAAACGGTAAATTAATTTCAGCAGATAATATATGCCGGAATCGAGAAATTAAACTAGGTAGCGAAATATTTAAGATTGATTTGATACCAGTAGAGTTAGGGAGTTTTGATGTAATAGTTGGCATGGACTGGTTGAAGAAGGTGAAAGCAGAGATCGTATGTTATAAAAATGCAATTCGCATTGTACGAGAATAAGGAGAACCCTTAATGGTGTACGGAGAAAAGGGCAACATGAAGCTACATCTTATTAGTAATTTGAAATCACAAAAACTAATAAGAAAAGGTTGCTATGCTGTTCTAGCACACGTCGAGAAAGTACAAACTGAAGAAAAGAGCATCAATGATGTTCCCGTCGCAAAAGAATTTCCCGATGTATTTCCGAAAGAATTATCGGGACTACCTCCACATCGATCTGTTGAATTTCAAATAGATCTTGTACCAGGAGCTGCACCAGTAGCTCGTGCTCCTTATAGACTCGCACCTAGGGAGATGAAAGAACTGCAAAGCCAACTGCAAGAACTATTAGAACGTGGTTTCATTCGACCAAGCACATCACCATGGGGAGCTCCTGTTTTGTTTGTCAAGAAGAAGGATGGTACATTTAGGTTGTGTATTGACTACAGAGAGTTGAACAAACTTACCATCAAAAACCGTTATCCACTGCCGAGAATTGACGACTTATTTGATCAACTACAAGGCTCATCGGTTTATTCGAAGATCGATTTACGTTCTGGATATCATCAAATGTGAGTAAAGGAGGATGATATTCCAAAAACTACTTTTAGGACGCGTTATGGTCATTACGAGTTTATGGTTATGCCGTTTGGATTGACTAACGCACCAGCTGTGTTCATGGACCTTATGAACCGAGTGTGTGGGCCATATCTTGACAAGTTTGTCATTGTTTTCATCGATGACATACTTATTTACTCAAAGAATGATCAAGAGCACGAAGAACATTTGAGAAAAGTGCTAGAAGTATTGAGGAAAGAAAAACTGTACGCTAAGTTTTCAAAGTGTGCATTTTGGTTGGAAGAAGTTCAATTCCTCGATCACATATTGAACAAAGAAGGTATCCAGGTGGACCCGGCAAATATCGAAACCGTTAAAAAGTGGGAAACCCCAAAAACTCCGAAGCATATACGTCAATTTTTAGGATTGGCTGGTTACTACCGAAGATTCATCCAAGATTTCTCCAAAATAGCAAAACCCTTGACTGCATTAACGCATAAAGGGAAGAAATTTGAATGGAAGGATGAACAAGAGAAGGCGTTTCAATTATTGAAGAAAAAGCTAACTACGGCACTTATATTGTCATTGCCTGAAGGGAATGATGATTTTGTGATTTATTGTGACGTATCAAAGCAAGGTCTCGGTTGTGTATTAATGCAACGGACGAAGGTGATTACTTATGCGTCTAGACAATTGAAGATTCACTAGCAAAATTATACGACGCATGATTTGGAATTAGGCGCGGTTGTTTTTGCATTAAAGACTTGGAGGCACTACTTATATGGGGTCAAAAGTATTATATATACCGACTACAAAAGTCTTCAACACATATTTAATCAGAAACAACTGAATATGAGGCAGCGTAGGTGGATTGAATTGTTGAATGATTACGACTTTGAGATTCATTACCACCCGGGGAAGGCAAATGCGGTAGCCGACGCCTTGAGCAGAAAGGACAGAGAACCCATTCGAGTAAAATCTATGAATATAATGATTCACACCAACCTTACTACTCAAATAAAGGAGGCGCAACAAGGAGTTTTAAAAGAGGGAAATTTAAAGGATGAAATACCCAAAGGATCAGAGAAGCATCTTAATATTCGGGAAGACGGAACCCGGTATAGGGCTGAAAGAATTTGGGTACTAAAATTTGAAGATATGAGAGAAATGATACTTAGAGAAGCTCATAAAACCAGATACTCAATACATCCTGGAACGGAGAAGATGTACAAGGATCTTAAGAAACATTTTTGGTGGCCAGGTATGAAAGCCGATATTGCTAAATATGTAGGAGAATGTTTGACGTGTTCTAAGGTCAAGCTGAACATCAGAAACCATCAGGTCTACTACAACAACCTGAAATCCCGGAATGGAAATGGGAAAACATTACCATGGATTTCATTACTAAATTGCCAAGGACTGCAAGTGGTTATGATACTATTTGGGTAATAGTTGATCGTCTCACCAAGTCAGCACACTTCCTGCCAATAAGAGAAGATGACAAGATGGAGAAGTTAGCACGACTGTATTTGAAGGAAGTCGTCTCCAGACATGGAATACCAATCTCTATTATCTCTGATAGGGATGGCAGATTTATTTCAAGATTCTGGCAGACATTACAGCAAGCATTGGGAACTCGTCTAGACATGAGTACTGCCTATCATCCATAAACTGATGGGCAGAGCGAAAGGACGATACAAACGCTTGAAGACATGCTACGAGCTTGTGTTATTGATTTCGGAAACAGTTGGGATCGACATCTACCGTTAGCAGAATTTTCCTACAACAACAGCTACCATTCAAGCATTGAGATGGCGCCGTTTGAAGCACTTTATGGTAGAAAGTGCAGGTCTCCAATTTGTTGGAGTGAAGTGGGGGATAGACAGATTACGGGTCCGGAGATAATATAAGAAACTACCGAGAAAATCATCCAAATTCAACAAAGATTGAAAACCGCCTAGAGTCGACAAAAGAGCTACGCGGACAGTAAAAGAAAAGATATAGAGTTTAAAATTGGAGAAATGGTCATGCTTAAGGTTTCACCTTGGAAAGGCATTGTTCGATTTGGTAAACGGGGGAAACTAAATCCAAGGTACATTGGACCATTCAAGATTATAGATCGTGTCGGACCAGTAGCTTACCAACTGGAGCTACCTCAACAACTCGTGGCTGTACATAACACTTTCCACGTCTCAAATTTTAAGAAATGTTTTGCTAAAGAAGATCTCACTATTTTGTTGGACGAAATCCAAATCAATGAAAAACTTCAATTCATTGAAGAACCCGTCGAAATAATGGATCATGAGGTTAAGAGACTTAAACAAAACAAGATACCGATTGTTAAGGTTCGATGGAATACTCGTAGAGGACCCGAGTTCACCTGGGAGTGTGAAGATCAGATGAAGAAGAAATACCCGCATTTATTTCCAGAAGATACGTCAACACCTCCAACTGCTTAAAATTTCGGGACGAAATTTATTTAACGGGTAGGTACTGTAGTGACCCGAACTTTTCCATGTTTATATATATATTAAATGAAATTGTTATTTACATGATTAAGTGTTTCCAACATGTTAAGCAATCAAACTTGTTAAGACTTGATTAATTGAAATAGGTTTCATATAGACAATTGACCACCCAAGTTGACCGGTGATTCACGAACGTTAAAACTTGTAAAAACTATACGATGACATATATATGGTTATATATATAGTTAACATGATTTTATTATAAGTATGTATCTCATTAGGTATTTTAACAATGAGTTATATACATAAAAATGAGACTATTAATTTAAGAAACTCGAAAACGATATATATAACGATTATCATTATAACAACGTCTTACTAGGTACATATGAATCATATTAAGATATTGATACACTTGGTTAATTATGTTAAATGATAAGTAAATATATTATTAAGTGTATTAACAATGAAATACATATGTAAAAATAAGACTACTAACTTAATGATTTCGAAACGAGACATATATGTAACGATTATCGTTGTAACGACATTTAACTGTATATATATCATACTAAGATATATTATATATCATAATATCATGATAATATAACAATTTAACATCTCATTTGTTATAATAAACAATGGGTTAACAAAATTCAACAAGATCGTTAACCTAAAGGTTTCAAAACAACATTTACATGTAACGACTAACGATGACTTAACGACTCAGTTAAAATGTATATACATGTAGTGTTTTAATATGTATTCATACACTTTTGAAAGACTTCAAGACACTTATCAAAATACTTCTACTTAACAAAAATGCTTACAATTACATCCTCGTTCAGTTTCATCAACAATTCTACTCGTATGCAACCGTATTCGTACTCGTAAAATACACAGCTTTTAGATGTATGCACTATTGGTATATACACTCCAATGATCAGCTCTTAGCAGCCCATGTGAGTCACCTAACACATGTGGGAACCATAATTTGGCAACTATCATGAAATATCTCATAAAATTACAAAAATATGAGTAATCATTCATGACTTATTTACATGAAAACAAAATTACATATCCTTTATATCTAATCCATATACCAACGACCAAAAACACCTACAAACACTTTCATTCTTCAATTTTCTTTATCTAATTTATCTCTCTCAAGTTCTATCTTCAAGTTCTAAGTGTTCTTCATAAATTCCAAAAGTTCTAGTTTCATAAAATCAAGAATACTTCCAAGATTGCAAGTTTACTTCCAAGTTTTCTAAATCCATTCCAAGTAATCATCCAAGATCAAGAAACCTTTGTTACTTATAGTAGGTTATCTTTCTAATACAAGGTAATAATTATATTCAAACTTTAATTCAATTTCTATAACTATAACAATCTTATTTCGAGTGGAAATCTTACTTGAAATTGTTTTCGTGTCATGATTCTGCTTCAAGAACTTTCAAGCCATCCAAGGATCCTTTGAAGCTAGATCTATTTTTCTCATTTCCAGTAGGTTTATCCAAGGAACTTGAGGTAGTAATGATGTTCATAACATCATTCGATTCATACATATAAAGCTATCTTATTCGAAGGTTTAAACTTGTAATCACTAGAACATAGTTTAGTTAATTCTAAACTTGTTCGCAAATAAAAGTTAATCCTTCTAACTTGACTTTTAAAATCAACTAAACACATGTTCTATATCTATATGATATGCTAACTTAATGATTTAAAACCTGGAAACACGAAAAACACCGTAAAACCGGATTTACGTCGTCGTAGTAACACCGCGGGCTGTTGTGGGTTAGTTAATTAAAAACTATGATAAACTTTGATTCAAAATTTGTTATTCTGGGAAAATGATTTTTATTATGAACATGAAACTATATCCAAAAATTATGGTTAAACTCAAAGTGGAAGTATGTTTTATAAAATGGTCATCTAGACGTCGTTCTTTCGACTGAAATGACTACCTTTACAAAAACGACTTGTAACTTATTTTTCCGACTATAAACCTATACTTTTTATGTTTAGATTCATAAAATAGAGTTCAATATGAAACCATAGCAATTTGATTCACTTAAAACGTATTTAAAATGAAGAAGTTATGGGTAAAACAAGATTGGATAATCTTTCTCATTTTAGCTACGTGAAAATTGGTAACAAATCTATTCCAACCATAACTTAATCAACTTGTATTGTATATTATGTAATCTTGAGATACCATAGACACGTATACAATGTTTCGACCTATCATGTCGACACATCTATATATATTTTGGAACAACCATAGACACTCTATATGTGAATGTTGGAGTTAGCTATACAGGGTTGAGGTTGATTCCAAAATTTATATAGTTTGAGTTGTGATCAATACTGAGATACGTATACACTGGGTCATGGATTGATTCAAGATAATATTTATTGATTTATTTTTGTACATCTAACTGTGGACAACTAGTTGTACGTTACTAACGAGGACAACTGACTTAATAAACTTAAAACATCAAAATATATTAAAAGTGTTGTAAATATATTTTGAACATACTTTGATATATATGTATATATTGTTATAGGTTCGTGAATCAACCAGTGGCCAAGTCTTACTTCCCGATGAAGTAAAAAATCTGTGAAAGTGACTTATAGTCCCACTTTTAAAATCTAATATTTTTGGGATGAGAATACATGCAGGTTTTATAAATGATTTACAAAATAGACACAAGTACGTGAAACTACATTCTATGGTTGAATTATCGAAATCGAATATGCCCCTTTTTATTAAGTCTGGTAATCTAAGAATTAGGGAACAGACACCCTAATTGACGCGAATCCTAAAGATAGATCTATTGGGCCTAACAAACCCCATCCAAAGTACCGGATGCTTTAGTACTTCAAAATTTATATCATATCCGAAGGGTGTCCCGGAATGATGGGGATATTCTTATATATGCATCTTGTTAATGTCGGTTACCAGGTGTTCACCATATGAATGATTTTTATCTCTATGTATGGGATGTGTATTGAAATATGAAATCTTGTGGTCTATTGTTACGATTTGATATATATAGGTTAAACCTATAACTCACCAACATTTTTGCTGACGTTTAAAGCATGTTTATTCTCAGGTGAATACTAAGAGCTTCCGCTGTTGCATACTAAAATAAGGACAAGATTTGGAGTCCATGTTTGTATGATATTGTGTAAAAACTGCATTCAAGAAACTGATTTCGATGTAACATATTTGTATTGTAAACCATTATGTAATGGTCGTGTGTAAACAGGATATTTTAGATTATCATTATTTGATAATCTACGTAAAGCTTTTTAAACCTTTATTTATGAAATAAAGGTTATGGTTTGTTTTAAAAATGAATGCAGTCTTTGAAAAACGTCTCATATAGAGGTCAAAACCTCGCAACGAAATCAATTAATATGGAACGTTTTTAATCAATAAGAATGGGACATTTCACCATTCGTGGGATCGGTTACATGAACAAAAAGGAAATTCACATTGAATATATAATTCGTTTTTGCGTTTTCCATAAAATGTTTTTTGTTCACACTAATCGGTCAATTTCAGGTTATTCACCTAGTTCAGATCAATGGCGGGAAACAAAGGTTCGAAGCTGACTTTTCAGGCATTTACAAGTCAACGAACACCTGCACAAACATCAAAACAGGCATCTGTGGTAGAAGGGAAAAAGGTGTCAAAACCCCCTTCGACAGAGGCTATCCTAATGGGGCCGACAAGCGCCGAGATGGAAAAAACGATTCCTCCGACAATGGCGGGGACATAAAGTGAATGGCTGTAGAGCAGTAGGGAAGATACGCCCCCAGAAGTAGAAACTAGTTTTATACGTTTCAAAGAAATGAAAACGGGGCGCATGAAGTCTCCGGAAAAAATAAGTTTCGGATCTCCAGCCCACACTAACTATATGCGCTCTAAAAAACAGACGACATGTATGAATCTCCGCCAAGTAGTGCCAAGCTAATAGCAAAAACTACGTATGTAGGAACAATTCCAATTATGACAATGGTCGAACCAGAAACTCAAACTTTGAGGGTTACCCCGGCAAGTGCGCAGGAAGAAATTAGAAGATTGGGTTTGAGAAACCTAGATGGTTCGTACATCACAGTAGCGCCACTGCAAGCAAAGATGACCTATGCACCACCCCAACCAAATGTAGGTGGGTAAGGCAAACTCAGTATCAGGATGATCAGGGGAGTGTGCCATATAACCCGCTGGAGCCAAGCAGCTCGAATAATTTTATTTCTCAATTGCAGCAAGTTGCACCTCCATACCTAGCGCAAGCACTTAACTAGCCAGCGCGATTCTAGGAGTTTATGTAAAACTGGTTTGCAGTGATGCAAGGACATAAAGCAAGGCAATCTCTAGAAGTGGCTCCCACTACCGAAAAATTCACCGTACATATAGCGAATCATCCGTTTCCTCAAGCACCTATAATACCGCTAACATTAGGAAGTTACGACGGGTTGTCTGTTTCATGACCCGTCCTAATCCATCTGGACGAATACATTACATTTGATTGCATCGCGAGGTACTTGACCTCTATATGATACATTTTTCAAACATTGCATTCGTTTTTAAAAGACAAACTTTCTTTACATTGAAAGTTGACGGCATGCATACCATTTCATAATATATCTAAACTATAAATGACTTGATAATATTCTTGATGAACTCAATGACTCAAATGCAATGTCTTTTTGAAATATGTCATGAATGACTCCAAGTAATATCTCTAAGATGAGCAAATGCACAGCGGAAGATTTCTTTCGTCCCTGGGAATAAACATGCTTTCAAGTGTCAACCAAAAGGTTGGTGAGTTTATTAGTTTATCATAATCATTCATTTCCATCATTTTAATAGACCACAAGAATTTCATTTCCATTTCTCATAAATATACGTCCAATGCATAGAGACAAAAATCATTCATATGGATTGAACACCTGGTAACCGACATTAACAAGATGCATATAAAAATATCCCCTATCATTTCGGGACATCCATCGGACATGATAAAACAACATCGAAGTACTAAAGCATCCGCTACAACGGATGGAGTTTGTTACGCCCAATAGATCTATCTTTAGGATTCGCGTCAATTAGTAGACCGGTTTACTAATTCTTAGGCTACCAAGCAAAAAGGGGCATATTCGACTTCGATCATTCAACCATATAATGTAGTTTCGATTACTTGTATCTATTTCGTAAAACATTTATAAAAGCGCATGTATTCTCAATCCCAAAAATATATATTGCAAAAGCATTTAAAAAGGGAGTAATGAAACTCACGATACGATATTTTGTAGTAAAAATATGCATATGACGATACTGAACAATGCAGGGTTGGCCTCGGATTCACGAACCTATATCAATTATATATATATATATATATATATATATATATATATATATATATATATATATATATATATATATATATATATATATATATATATATATATATATATATATATATATATATATATATATATTAAAACATATAATCGTAATCGAACAAGTTTATGTTTTATTATTAATTGTTATGTTAGTAACTTGTATGTTTCATTAATAACTAAATTAACTATACTTATTTTATATACTTTAGATAAATAATTAGTATTTGTTATGAAAATATTAATGTGTTATGTGATATGTTTTAAATATATTCTTATATAGCCATTTATTTGGTAAAATAATATCAATAATAATAAATAAAAAAAACTTGTATCTTTTTATGATAATAATAATAATAATAATAATAATAATAATAATAACAATAATAATAATAATAATGAAATAATAATAATAAGAGTATTAGTAATAACTATCTCAAAGAAGTATCCCTTAAAAAAAATGCCCAAGTCAGGATTTGAACCCTCGACGTCCCGCTAACCCGATAACGCCTTTAAACATCCAAGCTAATCCATTATTCTGATTTATTCCTATATTAATTCTATATAACCGTATTTTCTGTTTTCCCTTTACTTCAAAACCCATGAATCATCAGCATAAGGATCCTCATTATCATGACATCTTACTAATATCATCATCTTAATCTTAATCATCTAATATAATAAACGTTTTCTCATCATCATAAAATCATAATCATCATCTTTAATTATCATCACTTATTGTTAATTTAAAAGAATTAGAATGAGGAACAGAAAAATGCAGCTATAGAAGTTCATCATCGTTAACTTATCTCCAATACCATCTTCATCATTTTCGTGTCATCATCACAACGTTTTCGAATTAGAATCAGCATGTCAATTGAATTTTTTTTACAGCCTTCTTAGTTCATGGCAGCCCAACATAAATATTAAGTGGACTTCGGCTCAGCGTAACAACTAGCCTAATCAAAAGTCTACAAGTTTAAATGGGCCGTAATATCCAAACAGCCCATTTAGCAATAAAGTAAGCCCCAGAATTTATTTATATCTCTATCTAAACTGAAATCATGGGGTGCCCAACAACTAGATCCAGAGTCCGAATTAATTAAGAAGATATATATATCTGGGGTTTTGAAGTATTATTTATTTACGGTTGTCGGCAAAACAAATGGCAACCACGTATTAATTGATTAAACTAATTCAAATGTCCATCTGCATGTTTTAATTTAGCTTGGACAAAAATTAGTGGGGTGGGGTTCGAATCAATAAAAAGAAATGGAACGTGCTATAGCAGCTTATCGAAAAATAATGGAGGGTCTTTTTCATGATTAACTTTACCACTCACCCTTTTTTTTATCTTGTCACCATATAAGAAAATTGATCGATGGTTGTTCATTATTATTGTGAACTCAAAACAGAAAACAGCAAAATATAAAGAGAGAAGGGAGAGGAGAGGGTGGTAGTTTAAACAAGATGGTGATTAAAGGTTTGAAACCAAACAAGTGGATTTTGATTTGTTTAGGCATCGAAAAGAAACAGAAAAAGGTACAGCAGAAGCTGCAGTCGATGGTGGTTGTGGTGTCGTGAAGGTGGGTTTGAGTGTTGATTGTTCTTGGTTTGAAACATAAAAGGTGCAACAGTAAGGGTGGTTAATGGTTGTTAAGGGTGACAATTGTAAGGGAGGTGGAAGTGAAAGTGGTTTTCAAAAAGAAACACAAAGCAAGTAAGAGTAGCAAACAATTTTATTGTTTTAAAACAATTGGAACGGTGGCGTACAACAGTTTTCAGTTTATGTGGGTGGTGATTTCATCGAATAAGAAAGGGAGAGATGGTTGTTACGTGGTGTCTTGTAGTTGAGGATCGAATAAGAAGCAGAAATATTTTGTAACTAGTAGCAGTGGTAGCCTAAATGGTTTTGAAGTGGTGCTTAAATGGGTTGGACATAAATATATAAAGCAATCGTTATTGCGTTGGAGATTTGATAAAAATGATGGCATTCGAATAGAAGATAAGAGAAAGGTTCGTGTTCCTATATGTATCTATATGTATAACTATAGATATAGGATAATAATAGTGATTGACATGTATTAATCAGGAAATCAAGAACAGAAGAAAGATGAAGTTGATTGCTAACAGAATTTGTCACCATGCCAATGATCAATTGTTTGTAGTACTGAAAGAATAAAGATTGACAGAGATATGTAACAAATTGTACTTGTAAATATCTGTTGTTATTATCTGTTGTCCTTTGATTCTCATAGACAAGAAACAAAAATTGAAAAGTTTGATCGTCATTGGAAACAGAATTGTACTCCTTTTTGTTGTATTAGTAATCTGATATTGATTTAGTAATAAGATTAGAGACAGGAAATTTTACAAGGACAGAAAGAAGAAGAAAAAAAATTAAAAAGGTTGATGTCAATCTGTTCCTGATTTGTACAATTGATTCTGTATTGTAACAATTTTTAGACAAGAACAAAATTGTCTACAGGATGATGGATACATGTAGCAGATTCATTCCCTTCCTAGAATTATCAAATTAATATTAATTATTAATATATGTAAATAATAATACTTTTGATATTAATAATAATAAATAATAATACTAAAAATAATAATTACAGAAAAATGAAATAATAAAATGAAAGTATTAATAACAAAAATGGATAATTAATAATAATGATAACTATAATATTAATAGTGATTTTTTAATGATAATAGTAATAATAATTATAAAAGTAAAATTAATAATACTAATATTGATTAGTGTAGTAATAATAATATTAGTCTTAATAAGACAACTATATTTTAATTCATAATTAAATTTAATATATTAACATTATATATTTTTAATTATATAATATGTATTATATCATAACATATCTTGAATATTAATATTTATACATTTTAATATATTATAATATGATTATGTTTAGAAATCATATATATATATATATATATATATATATATATATATATATATATATATATATATATATATATATATATATATATACTAATATATATATAATTTTGTTTTAAATATGCAGTAGATAATTATATATTGAAATAAATAAACTCAAAGTATAATATTTAATACTTTGTAAATATTTTACAAATATTTATGTATATACATCTATTTACGGTTAATTATTCGTGCATCGTCGAAACTGGTCGAGGTTAAATGAACATATGAAACAGTTTCAAAATTTGAGACTCAACCTAACCGACTTTGCTTATTGCATCAAAATCATATAATAATAAAGTTTAAATTTGGTCAGAAATTCCCGAGTCGTCACAGTACCTACCCGTTAAAGAAATTTCGTCCCAAAATTTGATCGAGGTAGTCATGGCTAACAATGAGAATGTTTTCCTGACGAATATGAGTTGATAAATAGAGTTTTATCATCATTGAGTAATATGGATGAAATAATTCAATTACCTGAAGAGTACGAGTGAAGCTATCACAAAAAAGTGAAATGAATAAATGCAGATTCCTCTTAACCGGTAACGTAGTTACGGTTGATTTCCTGAATTCAAGGGAAAAGATAGAACTATCAAGATAATATGTTCTTGATATGTTTAGAGATTAGATAGAAGGTAAGAGTCATGTAACATGGCACGTGATGACATTATGGTCTGTGAACCATCACGCTCCATTTAGAAACTCAGTATGAATTACTGTAATATAATCACGTTGATCAAGTGTCATTATATTATACTAACTCATGCTTCAGTCCCCAACACTACTTCAATATCATTCATATATTTAAGTTTGAATTTTCCAGAATTTAAAAACTAAAACAGTTTCCTTCCTGATGTAACACTGATATCGCGAAAAGATAAATGATTTCAGATAAGAATGAAAATATCATCAGAAATATCGAGGATATTTATAATGAAAGATTCAATGATATCTTAGAATTTTAGAATCAAATTGTGATGAAGAAATTTATTCACGATGATTTAGAGCTATTAAGGAGCAAGGTATTCGCTAAAGATTTCTTTAGAAACAGAATTATCAGGATTTCTTTATGTACAAGTTTAGTCCTTGTGATTTGTTCAGAGTTTCCTTCATGGTTTTGCTCAATACGTTTTTCAGTATCAAAACCTTTGAGCTTTTTCAGTACGTCGCTCCTTATTATCAAACTTTTGACTATTTAAACAGTCTTCAGTTTTCGCTGCTTCATCAGTTTTTTCAGAACTCAGAGATATGATTCGTAAGCTAGAGTGCTTTTCAGGAATTTCAGAATGGAAGATCATAATTCTAAGAGATAAAGGTTATATGTATACATATAACTGTTGATGTAGAAACGTTATGAGATTCAAAATACTGATTGCTGATTCTCAGTAATTGGTACGGCAATTTTTGTTACAAGATGCGGATGAGTATATGATAGGGTTTTCAATGAATATATAGTGAATTGTCGGAGAGACTTACGCCAGAGAATACTGAAGTTGCTGGTACATTTACTGCTAATGTGGTGGAATATAAATAGTTCTCAGGTAACGATGATGAAGGGGAACTTATATATCAAGGTTATAATTAGGTTGTTTCGAACGAAAAGTCGAAGTTGACTTGCTAGAGCTGTGACAAAATTGGTAATTTGAAAAAAAATTGCAATGTTATTTTCGGTAATAACAATGCCAAAGGAGCTAGCACATATACGTGTGAAACATTTACTCATGTTCCGAGTGTTTTCAGGTGCATAACTATATGCATTAATGGTTTTTTCGTAGATGAAGTGCGGTTGGTTCATCCTCTACATTGAGGTGTTTTCAAGAATCATGAAAGGTTTGAACGCAGATTGTAATAGTCAAGATACAATTGAGGGTTAAGATGAAATCAAGTGGCAAACTTGAACAATTGTTTAGTTTCATATGTTATAACTAATATTTTAATTCATTTTAATTGTCCAATGTTGATAGTCTACAGTTAGCAGTCCACAGTTACTAATTCAATAATTCATATATAGTTTATAATATTCGAATTAATAATACGTATCGTGACCCGTATACATGTCTCAGACTCGATCACAACTCAAAGTATATATATTATTTAAGAATCAACCTCAACCCTGTATAGCGAACTCAAACATTACAGCATATAGAGTGTCTATGGTTATTCCAAATAATATATATAGATGCATCGATATGATATGTCAAAACATTGTATACGTGTCCCGACATTTAAAGTGCGTAAAATAAATAACAGAAATTAAATGACGATAAATAAAATTGCGAGAATTTAAAATGCGATAAATAAATTGCGATAATTAAATTGTGATAAATAAATTGCGATAAATAAAATGTAATACGGAATTAACAGTTAGCTAGGAACAGTTAGCTAGGAACAGTTAGCGTGGATTCTTAACAAAATTTCTCATAAATAATTTGTTTGTTTCTAACAAATTTTATTTTGTCCAATGTTTTCTTCATTATGCCACTTGTTGGATTCTGATAGGTCAAAATCCAAATATAAAATTGAATGAAAATGGTTATTCTGTGGTGAACGGATACGTATATCGGTGGATGTAAGTAGGATAGTAAATGACTATTGAATCAGATTCGAAGAATGGACAGTGTAACTTATTAATGTGAAATTTAAATATTCCTCGGGTATTACCTACCCGTTAAAATATTTTCACCATAAACAGTTTGTACAAAAGAATTTTTAATTACAATATTTATGAAAACATATATACATATATATTTTCTTCAGATGTAATCATGGATTTAATGAGTTAATATGATATTAAACTCATTTGGTTTTTGGTCAGAACTAGAATACATAATCTCTAAAACATTAGAGATTACATAATCGTCATGAGGAACGAAGGTAATTGATGTAGAACAACACGTAGAACGATGATTATACTCGAGGTACAAAATGAGATGTTGAGGCATGGATTGTTGATGGTACAGGTGCTGTTACTGATGGTACTGTTGGTGCCGATGATGTTGCTGAAACTGGTAAATTTTGCACCATAATTTCCAAATTGATTACTCGAGCGCGAAGCTCGTTGACTTCTTCGATTACTCCGGGATGATGGCCGGTTCGGACGAGTGGATGAATAAGATCTAGAATTTGAGATAGTATATGATCATGACGAGCTACTCTAGAAATGAGGCTAAAAATGGTGTTTCGGATAGGTTCGCCGGTAAGTGCTTCAGGTTCATCGCCAAGAGGTGAATTCGATTGGTGGAAAGGATCGCCTTCTTTACGTCTCCATTAGTTAAGTCGACTATGAACTCAGCCCTAATTCATCCAGAATTGATGATGGCTGATTGATTGATTCATTCTGGTGACGCTGCTTTCCGGAGCTTGAGTGAAAATCCATATCGGAATAACTGTCGGAATAACTATCGGAATAGCTATCGGAATCTGAGGGACTCGAACTAGTTGATGGATTCATCTCGTACGATCAGATGAAGGTTTTTTAATAAGAAATAGATTATAGGATGTAGATTAGAACCCTGCAATACATAATTTACATATGCATATATAATACTAAAATTCCATAAGTTACGAAGGAATCTATGGAATTTGTCAGGCAAAGGTAACAATAACAGATACGCTAAGATATGAATTACCAGATACGCTAAGATATGAATTTTGTCTATACACTATTCATGCAGTCAATGCAGTAAGATGTGTCTAGACTAAGAATGATAAGCAAGTGATTTCCTAAGAATGATAAGAAGGAAATTTTTGACACGAAATGATAAGCAAAACTTTTGACATGCAGACACGGTCGAAGTCCAGACTCACTAATGCATCTAAACAACTATCAGTTAGACACACTAATGTAAGACCTGGTTCGCTAAGACCACCACTCTGATACCAACTTTCATATAGTTGGGGACAACCACCGTCCCACCCAGTCCCTTCCCAGCTAACCGCCTGGTGACCATTGAGTGTACCTCAGATACTGATTTTAGGGCCTGTCTCTCGGCTACTGCCAACCCTCATAAAGGATCGCAAGGAGTAAGAGCCAATGCTTCGTCACAGGTAACACTGTGAGAACCTCCTTTACGACTAACCCGCACCAACGGTGTTAAACCAGCTCTGATGCCAACTTTCATGACCCGTCCTAATCTATCTGGACGAATACATTACATTTGGTTACATCGCGAGGTACTTGACCTCTATATGATACATTTTTCAAACATTGCATTCGTTTTTAAAAGACAAACTTTCTTTATATTGAAAGTTGACGGCATGCATACCATTTCATAATATATCTAAATTATAAATGACTTGATAATATTCTTGATGAACTCAATGACTCGAATGCAACATCTTTTTGAAATATGTCATGAATGACTCCAAGTAATATCTCTAAGATGAGCAAATGCACATCGGAAGATTTCTTTCGTACCTGAAAATAAACATGCTTTCAAGTGTCAACCAAAAGTTTGGTGAGTTCATTAGTTTATCATAATCATTCATTTCCATCATTTTAATAGACCACAAGAATTTCATTTCCATTTCTCATAAATATACGTCCCATGCATAGAGACAAAAATCATTCATATGGATTGAACACCTGGTAACCAACATTAACAAGATGCATATAAGAATATCCCCTATCATTCCGGGACATCCATAGGACATGATAAAACAACATCAAAGTACTAAAGTATCCGCTACAACGGATGGGGTTTGTTAGGCCCAATAGATATATCTTTAGGATTCGCGTCAATTAGTAGACTGGTTTACTAATTCTTAGGCTACCAAGCAAAAAGGGGCATATTCGGCTTCAATCATTCAACCATATAATGTAGTTTCGATTACTTGTGTCTATTTCATAAAACATTTATAAAAGCGCATGTATTCTCAGTCCCAAAAATATATATTGCAAAAGCATTTAAAAAGGGAGTAATGAAACTCACGATACGATATTTTGTAGTAAAAATATGCATACGACGATACTGAACAATGCAGGGTTGGCCTCGGATTCACGAACCTATATCAATTATATATATATATATATATATATATATATATATATATATATATATATATATATATATATATATATATATATATATATATATATATATATATATATATATATATATATATATATATATATATTAAAACATATAATCGTAATCGAACAAGTTTATGTTTTATTATTAATTGTTATGTCAGCAACTTGTATTTTCATTAATAACTAAATTAACTATACTTATTTTATATACTTTAGATAAATAATTAGTATTTGTTATGAAAATATTAACGTGTTATGTGATATGTTTTAAGTATATTCTTATATAGCTATTTATTTGGTAAAATAATATCAATAATAATAAATAAATAAAAAACTTGTATCTTTTTATGATGATGATGATAATAATAATAATAATAATAATAATAATATAATAATAATAATAATAATAATAATAATAATAATAATAATAATAATAACAACAATAATAATAATAATGAAATAATAATAATAAGAGTATTAGTAATAACTACCTCAAAGAAGTATCCCTTAAAAAAATGCCCAAGTCCGGGTTTGAACCCGCGACGTCCCGCTAACCCGATAACGCCTTTAAACATCCAAGCTAATCCATTATTCTGATTTATTCCTATATTAATTCTATATAACCGTATTTTCTATTTTCCCTTTTCTTCAAAACCCATGAATCATCATCATAAGGATCCTCATTATCATGACATCTTACTAATATCATCATCTTAATCGTAATCATCTAATATAATAAACATTTTCTCATCATCATAAAATCATAATCGTCATCTTTAATTATCATCACTTATCGTTAATTTAAAAGAATTAGAACGAGGAACAGAAAAATGCAGCTATAGAAGTCCATCATCGTTAACTTATCTTCAATACCATCTTCATCATTTTTGTGTCATCATCACAACGTTTTCGAATTAGAATCAGCATGTCAATTGAATTTTTTTTACAGCCTTCTTAGTTCATGGCAGCCCAACAGAAATATTAAGTGGACTTCGGCCCAGCGTAACAACTAGCCTAATCAAAAGTCTACAAGTTTAAATGGGCCGTAATATCCAAACAGCCCGTTTAGCAATAAAGTAAGCCCCAGAATTTATTTATATCTCTATCCAAACTGAAATCATGGGGTGCCCAACAACTAGATCCAGAGTCCGAATTAATTAAAAAGATATATATATATCCGGGGTTTTGAAGTTTTATTTATTTACGGTTGTCGGCAAAACAAATGGCAGCCACGTATTAATTGATTAAACTAATTCAAATGTCCATCTGCATGTTTTAATTTAGCTTGGACAAAAATTAGTGGGGTGGGGTTCGAATCTATAAAAAGAAATGGAACGTGCTATAGCAGCTTACCGAAAAATAATGGAGGGCCTTTTTCATGATTAACTTTACCACTCACCCTTTTTTTTATCTTGTCACCATATAAGAAAATTGATCGATGGTTGTTCATTATTATTATGAACTCAAAATAGAAAACAGCAAAATATAAAGAGAGAAGGGAGAGGAGAGGGTGGTAGTTTAAACAAGATGGTGATTAAAGGTTTGAAACCAAACATGTGGATTTTGATTTGTTTGGACATCGAAAAGAAACAGAAAAAGGTACAGCAGAAGCTGCAGTCGATGGTGGTTGTGGTGTCGTGAAGGTGGGTTTGAGTGGTGATTGTTCTTGGTTTGAAACAGAAAAGGTGCAACAGTAAGGGTGATTAATGGTTGTCAAGGGTGACAATCGTAGGGGAGGTGGAAGTGAAAGTGGTTTTCAAAAAGAGACACAAAGCAAGTAAGAATAGCAAACAATTTTAGTGGTGTAAAACAATTGAAACAGTGGCGTACAACAGTTTTCAGTTTATGTGGGTGGTGATTTCATCGAATAAGAAAGGGAGAGATGGTTGTTACGTGGTGTCTTGTAGTTGAGGATCGAATAAGAAGCAGAAATATTTCGTAACTAGCAGCAGTGGTACCCTAAATGGTTTTGAAGTGGTGCTTAAATGGGTTGGACAGAAATATATATAGCAATCGTTATTATGTTGGAGATTTGATAAAAATGATGGCATTCGAACAAAAGATAAGAGAAAGGTTCGTGTTCCTATATGTATCTATATGTATCACTATAGATATAGGATAATAATAGTGATTGACATGTATTAATCGGGAAATCAAGAACAGAAGAAAGATGAAGTTGATTGCTAACAGAATTTGTCACCATGCCAATGATCAATTGTTTGTAGTACTGAAAGAATAAAGATTGACAGAGATATGTAACAAATTGTACTCGTAAATATCTGTTGTTATTATCTGTTGTCCTTTGATTCTCATAGACAAGAAACAAAAATTGAAAAGTTTGATCGTGATTGGAAACAGAATTGTACGCCTTTTTGTTGTATTAGTAATCTGATATTGATTTAGTAATAAGATTAGAGACATGAAATTTTACAAGGACAGAAAGAAGAAGAAAAAAAAATAAAAAGGTTGATGTCAATTTGTTCCTGATTTGTACAATTGATTCTGTAATGTAACGATTTTTAGACAAGAACAGAATTGTCTACAGGATGATGGATACATGTAGCAGATTCATTCCCTTCCTAGAATTATCAAATTAATATTAATTATTAATATATGTAAATAATAATACTTTTGATATTAATAATAATAAATAATAATACTAATAATAATAATTACAGAAAAATGAAATAATAAAATGATAGTATTAATAACAAAAATGGATAATTAATAATAATGATAACTATAATATTAATAGTGATTTTTAATGATAATAGTAATAATAATTATAAAAGTAATATTAATAATACTAATATTGATGAGTGTAGTAATAATAATATTAGTCTTAATAAGACAACTATATTTTAATTCGTAATTAAATTTAATATATTAACATTATATATTTTTAATTATATAATATGTATTATATCATAACATATCTTGAATATTAATATTTATACATTTTAATATATTATAACATGATTATGTTCAGAAACACACACACACACACACACATACACACACACACACACACACATATATATATATATATATATATATATATATATATATATATATATATTTAAACTAATATATATATATATATATATATATATATATATATATATATATATATATATATATATAATTTTGTTTTAAATATCCAGTAGATAATTATATATTGAAATAAATAAACTCAAATTATAATATTTAATACTTTGTAAATGTTTTACAAATATTTATGTATACACATCTATTTACGGTTAATTATTCGTGAATCGTCGAAACTGGTCGAGGTTAAATGAACATATGAAACAGTTTCAAAATTTGAGACTCAACCTAACAGACTTTGCTTATTGATTCAAAATCATATAAGAATAAAGTTTAAATTTGGTCGAAAATTCCCGAGTCATCACAGTCTGACCCTGATGACTTCCTACAAAGGTTTGAGGGAATGGCAAGAACCCACAATTAGGGGGATGCGGTAGCATGTCATATGCTACCAATTGTGCTGCAAGGAGTGGCGTGGGAGTGGTTCAACTATTTAACTCCCAGAAGCATAACAGGTTATGCAGACTTAAGATCTCGGTTTCTACTTAATTTTCATAGTCTGCGTGCACGAAGAAGAACGCATGTGGAATGCCACAACATAAAGCAAAAACTCAAAGAATCCTTGGGTGAAATTATTGATAGGTACACAAAGGAAGTGGCTAAAATACCAGATTTACCAAAAAGTCAAAAGGTATCAGGATTTATACACTGCCTTGATACAGAAAAGCACATGTCTTTGTGGCAGAGGTTGCGAAGGAAGGTTCCACAAACATTTGCGGAAGCAATAAAGGAAGGACATGATTACATGCGGGCGCAAGAAGATATAACACAAAATTGAGGAAAAAGCTACCCGGGCAGAAATAATGATGATGATCACCATCGCGATCAGGGCATGAGCTCTGGATCCGCGAAGAGGTATAATAATAATAGCCCTCTCAAAGGCGGAAGTTACAATAATAATAATAAATACCGCCGGTACAACAACAGCAGAGGAGGTGGCAATTACAGAGGCAAGAGCGTCCACGACGATAATTATGCAATCATAAAAGATCTCAGCAAAACACTAAAGGAAATATTGGCAACTGAGTCAGTGTGTAAAACGTTCGAAGCTCCAGCACCACTACCCGATTATGCAAAGAAGGACAAAACCAAATTTTGTGACTTTCATGACGATTTTGTTCACGAAACTAATAAGTGCAGGCAGTTAATTGTTAGGACCCCGAAGTTGTATAGTGTTAATGTGAAATAAGCTTAAATGAAGGTTCCTTAGAAGAGGGCTATATAAGGAACCTAAGTAGTCCTAATTAGATAGTCATTGCATTGTAAATGAGTTCTAGAAGCTGTGGAATGTAATTTGTACCGATTCTCTCTCTTACCGAATCTCCTTCTCACCTACCGAATCTCATTCTATCTTATCGTTTCTCTCAATCTCAACATGATCTGACCTATCATTTGGTATCAGAGCTTCCAGGGAGTGATATTACATCACTAGATCGATCCAGAGATTGAAGATTACATAATCTGAACACTCTCGGTATTTTGAATTAGACTTGGTATAATCGAATCTGATAATCTGACATTCAGAATCCTGTGATAGGTTCAGTGAAGGTGTATTAGGTTGATTAGAAAGAGTTTTGATCTTCATTACAGCTTTTTAACATCTATTATGGAGAATCAAGTTGATTTTTAGAGTTTATGGCTAAAACTCTCGGTATTCATCATTTCTAGCTTGATTCTGTAGTTAAGTAAAGATTTGAGGTTTCAGTTGTGATCGTGAGGTGTTTAATCACATTTCTGACGGTTTAATTTCATCAATTCTTCAAGTTTTGAAGATTTGATACACATTCGGTATCGTAACTGCCATACCGAATCTGCTTCAAGTTAATAATTCTCATTCAATGTTGCAGATTGTGGTGTGTTTGTGATTCTATCACATTTGGTTTGTTCATACACAGCTAGTTGATGTGATTTGGGAAAGGATTTGTTTGAAATTATAAGTTTTCATACTTAGACTCGGTATTATCAACATGCTACAGTTGACATTCGGTATTCTATACATTCGGTATCTTTGTTATTTTGTGTGATACTAACGTGTTTCCTTGTGCAGCAAGGTTACAGAATCTAATTCAAAGGGATTGAATTGTGTTTGAACTTCATATTCATACAGAATCTGACTACCGAGTCAGATACCGAATCTGAATCTCTGTATCACTTAATTCATTGGTTTAAGTGTTCTCAGGCTTCAAGTCTTGTGGTTACCGAATCTATACTGAATCTGGGTGTGTTACTTGTTTTCCTGATCAGTTTCTGTTGCAGAATCTGGTTTACCGAATCTGCTACAGTACAGAATCTGTACCGAATCTGCTATAGTATCGAATCTATTACCGAATCTGACATTCTTGTTAGATTGTTGTGAATTTTCATCTTAGATTTGTGTAATACCGAATCTTTACCGAATCTACCTCATTTTCTAGATGTCTACTCAAGATACTTTGATCATTGGATCAGATTCCCGTCCTCCAGTGTTGTTTGATAGCAAGTACACTCAGTGGCTTCACCGTATCACTCAGTACATAGACTACAAGGGTGAGAAAGCAAAGTACATATGGGCTTCTCTGAGAGATGGTCCAGTTGTAGATTATCATCCGGATACTGGTATGCCAATTCCAGTCTATGAACTTTCTGGTGATAAACGTGAGAGAGCTCAGGGTGACATAGAGGCAAAGAACATTGTTATGCAAGCTATCCCATATGAATTGTTTGAAAATGTTGATAGCAACATAATAGTAAAAGATATATGGGATGAAATCAAACGACAGCAAGAAGGTTATGACATGTCAGATGTTACTAAACTGAATAAGGCTCTGGGATTTAATGAAGACTTCAAGCAGGAACCTGATGAACCACTCAAGGATACCTACTGTCGTTTCAATGGTGTTCTCAATGAGTTAAAAAGGTGCAAGATTATAAAAGTAAATGCTGAAGTTAACATGAAATTTCTCAAAAAGCTCAATGCTGATTGGCTTCCTTATGGAACCATTGTTCGATCAACCAAAGAGAATGATAAGATAACTATTCATGAGCTTGTTGGAGTTCTTATGCATTACCAACCTGAAGTTTCTAAACTTCAAGAAGGAAGGAAAGAGTCATCTCCAAGTGATCCTCTTGCTCTCATTGCCAAAAAGAAGAGCAAATCATTTATGACTTCCAAAAGCTTGTCCAAGAAAGTGCTTGTTGAAGATTCAACTGATTCTGAAGAATTGAATCTGTCTGATGTTGATGATTCTCACCTTGAATTAGTCAAGATGGCAACCATGTTCACAAAAGCCTTGAACAAATATAAATTCAAAGGCAAATCAAGCAATCAACGCAAGAATTCATCATCTTCCTCGTACTACAAGAAAGCTGATCAGTCAAACAACAACAACGTGCTGATGATTCCAAAAAGGATGATTCAATCTGTTTCAATTGTGGCAAAGCTGGTCCTTACTCTCGTGAATGCAAAATGCCTAAGAAGAAGGATGCAGCTTACTACAAGAAGAAAATGTTGTTGGCTAAGATTGTAGAAACTGGGGGAGAGCTGAAACCGGTTGATGATACTTGGTTTACCTGGACTGACGATTCAGATTCAGAGGTTAAACATGTAAATGTTTGCAAGGTGACTAAGCTCATTAAAGCTATGGAAGCAATGGAGAATTCTGACTCAGCATCTGATGATGATGAGGTACAATCATCTGAAATTCCACCTGATTTTATCAAAGTGCAAAATGACATGATGAAGAATTTAGTCTCAATGTCAAAAGAAGTCAAAGGTCTAAAATCTGAAAACAAGGTTTTAAAAGATAAAATTAAACTTTTTGAGACCAAACCATCTTCATCTAAATTACAATCGGAACTGCAAAGATTGACTGTCCAACTCAGCTCCACGAAAACTGAGTTGGAAGATCTTAAAAAATCAGGTCATCTGATTAAGGTCGAAAGGCCAGATTATCGTCTAAAATTGGAACGACTTGCAGAAAAAGTTCAATTTCTAGAAAAAGATCTTTCTGATTTAAAAACTCAACATGAACCCACACTTTCAAAGCTAAACAAGAAAATTATTCAATTGGAAAACTCCATCATTGAAAAGGACTCTGAAATCTCTTCGTTGTCAAAAGAGTCTTTTCAAATGAAAGCACAACTTGCTTGATATGAGGAAAAACTCTATCGAATAGATCAATCCAACGCTATCATGAATATGGAACTTTTAAAACAAACGATTTTCATGAATAGACCAAAAACAATTCATGGTAACAAGTGGGGATTGGGTTATGAAGATCCTAAGATCTTAGAAAATGCTTCCAAAAAGATTCCAGGACTATATCATTCTGATTATTTTCAAGCTGGTTTACCATATTATTTTGTGCATGCTTCTGATGCTGATTTTGATGATATTATTATTAATCACAAATCTAGAAAATACCATCAAATTAGCTTAATGTATGAGAAAATCAATGCTAAAATGGGTAAATCAAATTCTGATTTCTTGAAGGAACTTGTTGAAACTGAAAAGAATATGCAACATGAAAATTATGAACCTAAACGTAGACTGGTTTATATTCCAACACTCATGCTAGAGAAATACATTTTAATGCTTGAGAATGAAGTGTTTAACAAACCTAGTTCTAGCATTATTGCCATAGATGAGGTGTTTGATGAACCAACTTTTGATATGAAACCAATTCTACCCGCTTTGCCTGCATGTTCTGATAATATTTACCGTGAAGACCTAGCACATGAATTAACTGTCTTCTTTGAGACAAAATCTCTAGGTCAAACTGATTTAGATGTAAAGGTAGAACCTCGAGATGAACCAACTCTTGTAAACCTGATAGACTTTGACAAATCAATTAATCCTTTGAATGAATTTTATGCGAACTTACCTATTGTACAAAACTTGAAACGTATACTAGGTGAAGTTGAACAGGAAAATGTGATTTGCAACTTAAGTGTCAATCATTAGAACAAATGCTTGCTTTGTGTGATAAATTGCCTCCACTTCCTAAGAAAGAATGTACTTATGATTTTAAGGAAGGTGAAGTGATAGTTTCTGCAGAGGAATTATGTCTTGAGATTAAGAGCTTAAAACAAAAAATAATTCAACTGAAACGGGCTAACACACTTAAGCAATCATCCATTATTGAAACCATTGTGTCTTTAAGTGCCGGTGGGATGACTAAGAAGGGGAAGGGGACAACAACATCTAAGGATGTAAAACCCATTACTATTCTTAAAAATCCACTACGTTCTCAATTTGGAAACCGTGTTTCAAAAGTTGCACCTTCAACACAATTTGTTGTCAAGAGAGTTCATTCTCAAAATGGTTCTGTGTTAACTGAAAAGATTCCTATGATTCTAATGTCAAATCAATCAAAGGAAAGTCTTTTACAAAAATCAGTCAAGTCAAAATGACACAAGAGTCCAAAACCTGATTTGAGTGAGTATGATGCAAAGGAACGTAAAATCAAATTGGAAATTTTTCAAAATCAATCATCTCATGTGTCAACTGAAAAGTTTGGACGTCTAACTAACAGATGTATTTTTTGTGTCACAGGTTATAATCCAAATTTGACTTACAAATCTGTATGGGTTCCTAAGTCCACGACTATGAAAGTAGCAACTAAACCAAAGAAATCTGCTAGTCGACCTACGAAATCATCTCATGTGTTTCAATTTTTGTCTGTACACAAAACATCTACTTGGAATAAGTTGTGTGTTAAGACTTCTAATAACGATGTAAAACTTGATATTGCGTATGATGCTTCATGTAATGTGGTTTTAAATGATGCTTTATTGTCTAAATTGCATGATGCTTTACGTGATTATCTCATTGTTGATCCAAAGTTTATTGTTAGTACTAACCGAAAAGGACCCAAGAAACTTTGGGTACCTAAACTCTAGGAAATTCACGTTTACAGGGTTTCGACGTCTGTGTTTGGTATATCAATTCAGGTTATTCTCGACACATGATGGGCGAGAAATCCTTGCTTGTCAATTTCATTGACAAATTCCTAGCAATGGTTACTTTTGGAAATGATGAGATTGCAGCAATAATGGGTTATGGAGATTTTGTGAAGAATGGCATAACGATTAAACGGGTCTCATATGTTGAGGGTTTGGGGTGCAGTTTATTTAGTGTTAGCCAGTTTTGTGATGGAGATCTCAAAGTTTTGTTGGAACGTCGTCAATGCTCGGTGTAATCCACCGATGGAAACGATCTCCTTGTTGGTAAACGTTGTGCTTCACTTTATACTATTGACCTCAATGATGCACCATCACATGGAACCATATGTTTGGTCACTCATTCAACGAAGGAGAATTCATGGTTATGGCATCACCGGATGTCTCACCTGAATTAAAGGGTATTAATCGACTAGTCTCTAAAGACTTAGTTGATGGTATTCCAAGCTTTCAATATGATAAGCATCATGTGTGTCCATCATGTGCGATGGGTAAGCTGAAACGGACTTCACATCCGCCTAAGCAACACCCCAGTACTTCATCATCCTTGCAATTATTGCATATGTACTTATGTGGACCCATGAGGATTTCTAGTCTTGGTAGCCGCAAACATGTGCTTGTTATTGTTGATGACTATACCCGATTTACATGGATTTTCCTTCTACGAACAAAGTCAGAAACCCCCGCCATTATCATTAAGTTCATTAAAAAGACTCAACGCTCTTTTAACAAACATGTTAAGAGTATTCGAACTGATAATGGGACGGAATTTAAGAATGACCTGCTTGATAATTATTTGAAGGCCCAAGGCATTGAACATCAGTTCTCTGCTGTGCGAACCCCTCAACATAATGGAGTCGTCGAACGACGTAATCGTACGTTGTGCAAAGCAGCTCGAACGATGCTTGCTTACTCCAAACTACCTCCGAAAATGTGGGGGGAAGCCATTTCTACTGCATTTTATACCCAAAATCGCTACATCATTAATAAATGTTTTGATAAAACTCCTTATGAGTTACTATATGGTAGATGCCCGAATGTCAAATATTTCTGTGTCTTTGGTTGTATATGCTATGTGCTTAACGATTTTGACAGCCTCGGAAAGTTTGATCCACATGGCGATCAGGCCATATTTCTTGGTTATTCTTCGAACAAAGTTGCCTATCGTGTTTATCACAAACGGACAAAGACGATCAAGGAAAGCATTAATGTAAGGTTCGATGAATTATCGGGAATGGCTTTTGAACAACTCAGTTCAAAACCCGATCCTAACCTGGCTATTACTTCTTCTGCGCAAAACTCAATTTTCTTGAAGAAGGGTGTTCCTACGGTTACAACAGAGGAACTGGATATCTTGTTTGATAGTCTTTATGCTCCTCAACGAAATTCAAATGTTCAAACCGTACCGGTTACACCAACACAGTCAACTACTATGAAGACTCAATCAATTCGTTTTGATGAAGATACAACACTAACTGATTCACCTATTGTTTCTTCATCCTCCCCCCACCTCCAGATACAGATAATCTTGAACCAATTCAAGATTCATCAGTTGATACAACTCTAGTTGTTTCTCCAGATACTTAATTGAATTCATTAGATGATGTTACATCAGATCAAGCAGATCAAGGCTCAACGTCAACAACGATTGATGTTCCAACAGATACCACTGACGTGCAACCTCTTCCACATAACAACCGATGGACTAAAAGTCATCCAATTGATCTTATCATTGGTGATGCATCTGCTCCAGTCTCAACTCGAAGGGCGACTCAGAATATGTGTTTATACTTTGCCTTTCTTAGTAAGATTGAACCAACAACGGTTGCTCAAGCTTTACTAGATCCGAACTGGGTAGTAGCAATGCAAGAAGAGATAAGTCAATTTGATCGTTTAAAAGTATGGTGATTAGTTCCATGACCAATGGGTCAACGACTAATAGGGGTTAAGTGGATTTTTAAGAACAAGAAGGATTATGATGGCATTGTTGTTCGTAATAAGGCACGTCTTGTGGCCAAGGGATATCGACAACAAGAGGGTATTGATTATGACAAAACGTTTGCTCCGGTTGCTAGGATTGAGGCTACTCGTCTTTTCCTTGCATTTGCTTCTCACATGAAGTTCACGGTGTTTCAAATGGATGTCAAAACTGCTTTTCTGAATGGTCATCTTCAAGAGGAAGTTTATGTTGATCAACCAGAAGGCTTTGTCGATCCCATTCATCGAAACCACGTCTATTACTTGGAGAAAGCTTTATATGGTCTGAAGCAAGCACCGCGTGCATGGTCAGAGACCTTGACAAAGTATTTGCTGAACAATGGCTTCTCTCGTGGAACGATTGATACAACGCTATTCTTTCGTAAAAACCACGGTCACATTCTCTTGGTTCAAATTTATGGTGATGATATTATTTTTGGTTCCACGTTCCCGGCCTTATGCAAAGCATTTGGTGACCTTATGGCCAACAAATTCGAAATGAGCATGCTTGACCAGTTAAATTTCTTCTTGGGGTTACAAGTAAAACAATTACCAAATGGGATTTTTATTAGTCAAATAAAGTATATCAATGATATGCTAAAACGTTTTAAAATGACTGATTTAAAACCAATGACAACCCCAATGAGGACTTTACTGGATACTGATGCTAATGGGGAACCCTTTGACATAACGCTTTATCGAAGCATGGTTGGTTCTTTAATGTATTTGACTAAAAGTCGACCAGACATTACACTTGCTGTAACTGTCTGTGCCCGCTTTCAGTCTAATCCTAAGAAATCTCACTCCAAAGCGGTTGTTATGATTTTTTAGTACCTTAAAGGTATACCTAACCTTGGGATCTGGAATCTTCATGGATCCGATTTCAATTTTACTGCTTATACTGATGCGGATCATGGCGGATGCCATGTTGATAGAAAAAGCACATTTGGATCAATTCAGATGTTGGGGAATAGGCTAGTTGGTTGGTCATCCAAAATGCAGAACTGTGTGTCTTTATCAACAGCTGAGTCTGAGTACATTGCTGCAGCTCACTGTTGTTCACAAGTCTTGTGGATGCAACCTCAACTTTTGGACTATGGCTTTAAGATTTCTAAGACCCCAATTTACTGTGATTCACAAAGTGCTATTGCAATTACGAGCAACCCAGTCCAGCATTCTCAGACTAAACACATCGATATTCGTTATCATTTCATTAAGGACCATGTAGAAAAAGGGGATGTAGAGTTATACTTTGTGCCTACCAAAGTGCAATTAGCTGACATGTTCACTAAGCCCTTAGATGAACTTAGGCTAAAGTTCTTGATCAACGAAATTGGCATGGTAGAGTATAGTGCTTGACATTTCTTAGATCTGTTGGGACTTATACTTGGGATCTTGTATTTAGGGGGAGCAGATACATTCTAGGGGGAGCAACTATTCCTTTTGCTTTTGATTACATCTTTCAAGGGGGGAACCATACTTTTAGATTTCTGTTAACTACCTGAGATTAAATTTCAATGGTTACGAAAGGGGGAGGTAACTCATTGATATCATATTTCAAGGGGGAGTTGACTCATTTTCTTGAGAATATATCAAAATGGTGATTTACTTTCTTGTATATCACATTTTGAGGGGGAGAAAAAGGGAGAAAATGAAAAGAAAACTGTTTTTCAATAGTGAATTTCATAAATTCTTTGTTTTTATCTAAAATAATTCACTAAGGCTTGTATACATCTCAGTATGCAACCCGTTTTAACAATTGGTATCACTGAAGATTTGTACTTTGTACATAATTCAATATTTTCTAAGTAAAAATCTTGTTTTAATAAAATTCATAAAAATTGGAAAAGATAAAATCCAAAAATATTTAAATTTTACTGAATAAATGCAAATTTTAGCATTATACCAAATCTGACAACCAACTGTACAGATTCGGTAAGTCAAAAATTTTCAATAATTGTCCCAGAAATATTTTTCATGAAAAGATTGAAATGAATATTGAGAGGAAAAGTCAATTTATCAAGATTTGAAGTTAAATTGATAAAGTTTTGAAAAATGGACTGTATTCGGTATAATAGGCCCATTCAGTAAAGCCCATTCAGTATTTTATCTTCGGTATCTATAAAAGGAGGGTCAAAGTCAAACTAACTCTCTTACTGTTCTTAATTACCTACCGAGTCTGACTGAACATACCGAATCTGCCTAATCTACCTAGTCCGTCCTTCTCTTTCTTCAAATCTTTGGTATATTTTCATTTTAATCAATGTTTAAGATACATAATTGTAGATCTGAGATAATTAAGTGTTTATCAACCAGAAAAGATCAAAATAACTGGATTATGACTTTTAATTTTGAAATATTGTTGATTATACCAAATCTGAGTCGTACTCTTTTAATCTTCGATTAAAGTCAATTGATTTGGATAATTAACATGAAATCTTGTCTAATCTGAGTTAAATTTGATTGATTTATCATTTGACCGAGTCTGATTACATGGTTAATTGCTTATTTGATGGATTCTGTATATACCGAATGTGTTCTATCTACAGTACCGAGTCTGTTCAAACAATTAACATGTTGTTATGCTTTAATTGAGTGGTTAATTGATTTTGGTTGTGTTCTTGCATGATATGTGATAGAATATGCATGTTTGAGTGACTTTCTGTTAATTTTGAAGATACCGAATATGTTCTTGTCTTGATACCGAGTCTGACATTTCGTACCTCGAAACTTTCTGGTTTATATCTTCGAACACTTAACATGTTTATTCTGGATCTTTTTGAATTGAAACCTCAAAACTAATTTGGTTTCCAAATCTTAAAATTTTTGGTATACCGAATCTGCTAAATTGTGTTTAAAATTGACTAAGTGTTGTTCTGATTCTTTGTGTTACATAATTGACTTTACATGATGACTTTATACTGTAATGAATATCATATGAATGTCATGTTTGTCAATTACTAGTGCATATTTGGAATAAATGGTGTTTTTAACTTAGAAAAACCATAAAAATTATAAAACTAGAAAAATACAAAGGATTTCAAAGGCAAATAAGAATAGAGATATGTGCTGTATGTTGAATATCTTGTGGTCTTCTATTTCTTATTCATACAGCTAAATGGCGAACAATCACTTCATCAATTCTGAAACCAACATTCCTTGCAATTACTGGACTACAATTCTAGAGAGGCATACACTATGGTCTGCTCTAAGCTCAACTGTCAGTATACCAGTAACAGATATGGAGCTACTCAATAGAATCATTAGGTTTGTGGAAGCTGCACAACCTACTGCTGAAAATCCAGAAGGAACTCAAGCTCGATTTGAATTTCAAATAAGGGGAGTTTAAGGGATGAGGAGTATCACTAAGGCTGATTTCAGGAGGATCTTCAGACTTCCTCTTGTACAGAATGCTCCTGCTTTCCCTGCTACTCAGCAAATGATGAAAGCAGTCTTCGATCTTAGTTATGTTGGAGCTACTAATGTTCCACCGGCTAAGTTCCAGAAGAAATATCTTCACTCAAGGTGGTATGTGATCTTCTCAATCATCAACAGATGCTTGCTAATGACAAGGAGTGGATCCGACAGCCTTACCGTGCCAATGCTAAAATTGTTCTACTCTTTCATAAGAGTAGAGGCTCCTAACTATGCTGAGCTTCTATGGGAACTGGTTCAGGCACAAGTTGATAAGCCAAGGGGTTCATACATCCCTTGTGAAAGATTTTTATGTATCTTTATCCATGATGCTATCACTGCTTGTAGAAATGCAAATATTTTTGTACCAGGTACACATGGATTACAGATGAAGAGATTTGGGGAGCTGAAGATGAATACCCCAATGATTTCTGACAATCAATTCACTGCGCTGATTCCAAATTAGCTTATGGGGCTAGCTGTACGCCAAGAAGCTCGAATGCGCTCTTATTTTGAGGCTGTAGGAATACCACTTCCGAACCCGGCACAACAAGAATAAGTTGAACCCGCCGCGGTTCCAACCCTAGAGGTTGTAGAGGAACCTGTAGTACAACCACCCGGACCAGCTAATCCTCTACTTAGGGTGAACCTCAAAAGTTCTAGGGTAGCACACCAAGCTCAACCCGTGAGGATCGGGGAGCCTAGTTGATGTGCGTAGAGGTGTATACGAAATAGTTATATTTTTACTACAAAATACTATTAAATACGATACAATTTTACACAAGTTATTTATTTATTTATAGAGTGGATATACCTAAACCTTGTTACAACACTTATAGGCAGTGTACCTAATCGTACAGTAGTGTAGTTTTTAGTAAGTCCGGTTCGTCCACAGGGAACTAGCCAAGTTTAACGCTATATTTTTAAAACTATATTTGTAAATATATAAATATATATATATAAGTAGTATTATTATTATAAAAGGGGGTTTTAACCGTTTAATGACCGGTTTGTCGATTTTAAAACTTTAGTCGCAGTTAAAACCTAATGTAAAATATTAAAAATATAAAAGACTTAATTTAAAGCGTTAAGTAAATGACAATAATGAAATTACGATAAATTAAAGTGCGATAAATAAAATGACGATAAATAAAATTGCGATAATTAAAAAGTGCGATAATTAAAATGACAATAAATTAAAGTGCGATAATTAAAAGTGCAATTAAATATGAAATAAAGGAATTATGCTTATTTAAACTTCCGTAATCATGATATTTGACGTGTTGATTTTAGTTTATTACCATGGGTTAATTGTCCTTTGTCCTGGATTATTTAATATGTCCATCTGGTTTTTGTCCATAACAGTCCATCAGTCATAAATATAAAGTGCGAGTGTCCTCGTCAAATTATCCTTATATCTGAAGTCAAATATTCCAACTAATTGGGGACTTAAACTATAATTACACCAATTTTCCTTGTATGTAATTCACCCCTGTTTTAATAAGTCCATTGACTATTAACCCATTCCCGTGTCCGGTTAAATGAACGATTATTAGTACTTATAAATATCCCGCCCATCGTGTCCGATCGAGTGTATGTGGTTATTTATAGGTACGTCCAATTGTAAATATTTATATTAAATTAACAAACTATCATTTAATTAAACAAATATAAAGCCCATTAATAGCCCATAGTCTAATTTCCACAAGTATCGTTCTTTTGTCCAAACCCCAATTATGGTACAAAGCCCAATTACCCCGTCTTTAATATTTAGCCCAATATCACGATTACTTCAATTTTAATAAGCATAATAATAACTTAGCTATGAGACATTAATTTAAAAAGGTTGAACATAACTTACAATGAGTAATAATAGCGTAGTGTTACACGGACAGAATTTCGACTTACACCCTTACAACATTTGCTAACATACCCTTATTATTATTAAAATTAAAATTAAAATTAAAATTATAATATATATATCGTAGAGATAGAGAGGATAGAAAAAGTTATCTCAAATTCGCTGAAAAATGTTGCAATTTATAGATGTGGCCAGATTCTGATGCCCATGCGATCGCATGGATTTTGTACCTTCTGGCCATGCGATCGCATGGCAGCCTGGGACAGCTCACATATTTTTGTTTTCTTATTTGCCGACGTTTTATTATATAATATAATATATATATAATTTTAAGAATTATTTATATATTATATTATATTCATGTGCATAGTTGACTTGTAATTTTAGCTCCGTTACGTCGCGCGTTGAGAGTTGACTCTAGTCCCGGTTTCGGATTTTCAAACGTCCTTGTGTACTATTTAATATCTTGTACTTTGCGTTTTGCGGATCGTACTCTTGTAACTTTTAGACGTTTCTTATCAATAAATTGAACCACTTGGATTGTACTTTGTACTTTTGAGCTTTTTGGTCATTTGTGTCTTCAAATCATTATTTTCTTCTTTTGTCTTCGTACTTATTTATTTAAACGAATATTACATAAAAATAGAACAATTGCAACTAAAAGCTTTACATATTGGATGGATATTGATACTAAATATATGTTCATTTAGAGCACTATCAAATATCCCCACACTTGAATGTTGCTTGTCCTCAAGCAATACAGAACTTAAAATAAAATCACACTTCACTCGAATCACTTTTTTATTCTCACACTTTATACATCAGTGATTTTGATACAGTGGTATAAACAATGATAGTAACAATGTGGTTTACAGTCCCATATGACTATGAAAATTTAGATCCTTTAAGGAAATTGGATCTCTATGAAAATATTTGATCTTTTGAAAAATTCATTCTAGATTTTACCCTAGATAAGTTTTCAGGAATAACCCTTCACCGGTGTTTGCAAAATGTTTTTGTGGGTTTTGTGGGTTTCAGATTTTAAAATTTTAGCTCAAAACTTGTAGTTTTGTGTCACCCACTTGCTATCCTTGTATTAGGAAAGCAACACGTCCAGTATACTTGCTCCGTATATTACCTTTCGGTAAACTACCGTCCGGTTGTAAAGGAAAGCGTTGAACAAGCAACTGTTAAGGCGATGTCTAATGACATGCAGATGTTCATGGTCTACAACGTGTCAGATGGAATTACTATCCTTTGTAGGAGCAATAGTAAAGATCACCCTATAATTTTTCGGTCTGGCACAAGGTCCTGTCTTCGACCATGCTATGCAACCACCGTTCTTACGGTTGACACCCGATTTGGTTCGGTGACCTAATGAATTTCAGGTGAATTCCTAGGATTTTACGTTCAATGGTAATGAACGCATTGAAAATAGGTTTTCAGAAAACAAATCGTTTTTAATTTGATCAAAATATTTTCTCGTTCAAGCTCAAGTTTAGATTTCATCGAATTCCATGAGTTTGTAATTCTCAATCTTTAAAGTCAATCTCAAGGATTGAGTAATATCAGGCTTAAATGCTGATTTTTTAATCTTTAAGGAGATTATCCTTTCTGGGGGTCTGATTCATTAGTCTAATCAAGCTAATTTGCACGGCGCCCTCCCCATTTTACGAGACAGATCCTCTCATGGTTAGGATAAGTCTGACCACTTGGCGACCCTGTTTGATGTTGAGGTCCGTGGATTTCCTGCTGATTTTAGAGATGACTTTTCTAGATTTTTCGTCAACCTACAGCTGGTCTGGACGACAACTTCTTGACCTAAATCAAGAAGCGCGTGTCTTTTTCGAAAGACTTTACTTCCTTTTAATGATGGAATTGATTCATCGTGTAGATCCATCTTTCTTTCAAATATATTACAGTAAATCGGGTAAAACTGATTAGTTTAGTCCAAAACAAAAGTACCTGCAATTAGCTTGTACAAAAATATGTGATATATGTTTTAAAGAACTTGGTAAATTCTTCTCACACTTAGCTTTTATTTATTCTTTTCTTTGCCTTTTTATTCTCCTTTATTCCATTTTAAATGAATTCAAGCATTTTGGGTTGTTTCTCCATTTATGTTCTCTCCGAGGTAACAATAATTTCGGTATTAACACCTAGTTTTATCGTTCATAAATATGTATAAACATGATTTTGAATTCATTTAGTTAAAAAATTTTCAAATTTTCACAAAATTTGGCAATTAAACTAAGTGTAAACCCGGGAGAATTTATAACCCTTCCCCACACTTGAGATCATGCAATGCCCTCATTTGCATGAATTCAGACTATAATAATAAATTCATGAGGGTGATTAGTGTAGTAAAGTGATTAAAAATACCCAGTTTGTAATTACTAAGGTCGTCGAATGATAGATGGCGCGCCTCATCGTTCATTCCTTTTGTTGTAATTTCACATATGTTTTGCGTCTTATCGTCAAAATTAGTAGCTTTTGCTGAACTTAATCTTTAAAAGTGTGCTGTTTTACCTTGTTTTGTACATAACATAAAATACAAACATATATATATATATATATATATATATATATATATTCTTTATAAAATAATTTAAATGAATAATTGTTTCCTTTTACTTTAGGTAGTTTCGGTATGATTACCTAGTCCGTCCCTCGACAAAATTTAAAATTTGTCATTTTTAAAGCGATTGTTTTAAAAGCAAAGATTTTTGAGTTTTTTAATTTTTTTGGTATACTTTAGATCAATAAAATTAAAAATAATGATAACAAAATTTTTTGCCCGGCCCTCGGGTAAAGCAATTCGGTTCTATGACCTAGTTTTCAACTTACGATGAATTTTTAGAAATCATTTTTTTAAACTTAATGAAATAAAGTAATTTTGTTTTTTAAAAATCACACAAAACTTAAATTTAAAAATGCATATAAATTTTATATAAAACCTATAAAACAAAAAATTTAGAATGGGGGGAGAAAACTAGTTCTTTAGTGTCTGCTAGCGGAAAAGACCAATCGAATTCCATTCTCGGAACTACACGAGAACAGAACAACTAACCCTAGACAGCATTATTTCTTAGAACATTTAAATCTCCCCACACTTAGGTAGCTGTGGTGTCGAAATTATGGTTAACTTCATTGTCAATTTCTCTTGGACCATAATCAACTTGCATATATGTGACTTTTACTTTAAGCCATTGGTCGGATTCCTGTGTAATATCCACAAATTCAACTAGTTTCACCTTTTCTTTAGGCGATAGATTGGATACTAACCGGTTACATAACTTAAAGTTTCCATGGTTCTAGCATCGCGAATCCGTTTAATAAGTTTCTTCATTGAACTGTTAATAATGAAGTCATTTAATTTTGTATCAACAACGGGGTTCTTTGTTATCAAGTCATCATTAGGTGTTACTTCATCTTTTCCACACTTAGGCATTTTATTATTGCTAAGCACTACCGTTGGAGTTGGTAAAACAACATGGTTCTTACATATCGTTTTTGTCGGTTCAACGGTTTTGGTTGGTGGAGATTTAGACTTTCGACTCATAAAGGTGATCGATTTTTCATTATTACTAAGTATCATTCTACCCTCTCTTACATTAAATAACGCCCCGGTAGACGCTAAGAAATGGTCGACCTAAAATTAGAGGAATGTTTGGGTCCTCTTCTATGTCAATGACAATGAATTCGACTAAAAAGGTTAAATTACCCACTTGAATGGGTAGGTTGTCAGCAATTCCAACTGGGTGCCTAATGGTTTGATCAAAGAGTCGGACACTCATCTCTGTTGGACTTAACTCACCTACTCCTAATCTCTTATATAATGAAAGAGGCATAACACTCACACTCGCGCCTAAATCTGCTAGTGCATCATACATGACACAATCACTAAGTAGACAAGGAACAATAAATTCACCCGAATCACCCAACCTGGGTGGAGGTTTTGGTGGAACTGTCTTCACCGGGTTTATCTTTACGATTTTTGTTTCTTGTATTTTCTTATTCTTCTTCTTCTTTCCAGAGGTATCACAAACTTTATTACCTATTACTTTCTCATACTCAACTCCTTTTCTTGGAAACGAGATGGGTGGTCTGTATGGTGCCACCACTGGCTTTACATACTCGGGTGGTGGTGGTGTTGTAACTTCTTCATTGTTACTCACATCTAAAACCTTCCCATCTTCTAAAGCTGTTTTTTCAGAATTCGTTGATACCATATTAACATTCTCATTCGAGAATTTACTTCAGTATTACTTGGTAGTTTTCCTTGTTCCCTCTCACTCATCATGCTAGCAAGAGTACCTACGTGTTTTTCTAGATTCAAAATGGAAGCTTGTTGAGTTCTTAATGACTGATCAAACCTCTCATTTGTTTGGGTTTGAGATGTAATAAATTGTGCTTGAGATTCCATTAGCTTTGCCATCATTTCTTCCAGATTTGGCTTTTTCTCTTCGGTTTATTGTGGTGGTTTATACAAGCCAGGTCTTTGTTGATTGAAAGTGTTGTTTTGAGTTGGTTGGTTATTGGGACCTTGTTGGTTATACGAGTTATTGTTGGGTCCATTTGGATTGTAAAGAATGTTTTGATTTCGATTGAAGTTTGGCCTTGGCGGTTGATAATTATTTCCCGGCCTTTGGTTCATGTAGGAAACATTCTCACGTTGTTCCATCGTTTGTTCATTGTGACAATCTTTCATTAAGTGTGGTCCACCGCATTGCTCACAACTGATTCGTATTACGTGAATATCTTTAGTCATCTTTTCCATTCGTCTCTCGAAAGCATCTATTTTTGCGAAAATGGATTCAAAGTCATGGCTAGAATCGGCTCTAGCCTCTTTAGATGATCGAAAAATATCTTTTTCCTGGTGCCACTCATGCGAGTGGGAGGTAGTGTTATCAATAATTTTGTAAGCTTCAGTTGCGGTTTTCTTCATAATGGAACCACCAGCTGTTATGTCGATGTCTTTTCGTGTAGCAACGTTGACACCTTGGTAGAATATTTGTACTATTTGATAAGTGTCTAAACCGTGTTGCGGACATCCTCTTAACAATTTTCCAAATCTTGTCCACGCCTCATATAGAGTTTCATTTGGCTTTTGCGTGAACGTAACAATTTCTCCTTGAAGTCTCAACGCTTTAGATGCCGGAAAGAATTGTTTAAGAAATTTTTCAACTAAAACATCCCATGTATCAATCGCCCCTTCAGGTAACGATTCTAACCAATCTTTGGCTTCTCCCTTTAAAGTCCAGGAAAATAACATGAGATATATCTGTTCATTCTCCACTTCTCTTATTTTGAATAAAGTACAAATCCTATTAAAGGTAAGAAGATGTTCATTTGGATCTTCCTTCAGCGCACCACTAAATTGGCATTGATTAGTCACCATGTGTAGGATTTGTCCTTTGATTTCATAATCTGGCGCATTAATGTCTGGTTGAGTAATTGCATGACCTTGGCCAGTGCATTTAGCTCTCATTCGGTCTTCCATACTTAGAGGTTCCATATTTTCCATGATTGAATTTGTTGAATCTGAATCACTAGAGGATTCTGATTTAATGGGTTGTTCCTCTACAATCTCTCTTTGAATGATTGGTGGTTCCGGAGGAAAGATTAGTGGTTCAGGATCTCTAAATTGTCCCTGAATATCCTCCGGATTCTCAATTGTGAGGTCGGGTTCAAAAAATGGAATATCGAAAATTTGAATTGGAGTACTTGGTCGACTAGATGACGATTCTAAAGAAAAATCAACGACAATATTGGCTAGATGTCTTGATCGAGTTACAGGTGGTGAACGTTTTGCTCGGTGCATTCACTGAATATCCTATTAGTTATAAAGATAAAAATTATATAAGTTATCAAATTAATAGACTTTTCTGATATTGCCCACGTTTCGAATAGCCAATAGATGCAGCAGGTAGCCAGGACCCTTTAAATCGGAAGCCCACAACTCGCCACTAACAAATCCAACTATTACTACGAACCAGAAAATTTTGGATATCTATCAATTTAACTGCTTAAAATAATTTTTTGTTTTGAAATTTTAGAGAAGAAATAGAAAATTCTATGTCCTAAAAACTAGAGTGTCGAGAAATAAGAAAGAAAAAGAGCGCGTCGAAAAACGTCAAAAAAAAATAAAAGGTCGAAAAATAATCGTCGAAAAATAAGAAAATTGCAGCGTCGAAACTTAAAAGTCTAAAAACTAAATATTAAAACTTACGTCTAAAGGTATTAAAGCTTAAAGGAATTCTATATCCAAAAACGGCAATTACTTAAAAAGGTACTAAAATTTATAAAACGGCCTCGCAAAATTCTAAAGCACCTAAATCTTAGTCTATAGAAAGAGTACTTAAGGGATTTTACGACAAAACCTAAGAGTCTAGAAATAAAAATAACTACGGTAAATACTATATTAAAACTAATTACGATCGAAAAATACAAATATTAAGCTAAAACAAATAAAAAGATACAAAATATAAAAATAAACTTAAAGTTGTAAAAAGTACAATTTTTATAAAAATATTATGTGTCATAACCCGACCTTAACCATAAGGACGAACACAATAACATATGATTTCATCGCGATGTATTGACCTCTATATGCGACATTTTTCAAAAACTGCATTCGTTTTTACAATACAAACCATAGCTTTTATTACAAATACAAGGTTTAAACAACTTAATAATGATTATCGTTTAGCGATAATCTTAGACTTACAAACTTTACATGTGATAATAACAATACGACTTCCAACATATTTTACATTACAAATCCTCCGATATGCAGTTTTATTTTTGACACAAATATGCATACTCAAGATCTTGCTTAAATTCAACATGTTGCAGCGGAAGCTTTTAGTTATCACCTGAGAATAAACATGCTTAAAACGTCAACATAAAGTTGGTGAGATATAGGTTTAATGCCGGCAGCGTTATAAATATAGACCACAAGATTTCATATATAAACGTTTTAAAAAAAATATTCTAAGTTGTTGAGCACTTGATAACCATACTTAACATTTAATCAACGTCGATATTCCCTTTATTATGAAATCTTACTACACCGTACCAAGTGTAGTCACCGAAATGAAGTACTGTGCAACCGTTGAATACTGGTCGTCCAGTCCGGTTGGGGTTGTCAGGCCCGATAGATCTATCAACAGGATTCGCGTTTACAATACCTCATGTAAATAGTAGTTACCAAATTACAGGGAAGTATGCCAGTGGTACAACTCAACGTAGAATATATATTTTTAATCACTTGTGTCCATAACGTAAATCATAAAATGCATGTATTCTCATCCCAAAATATTTAGAGTTTAAAAGTGGGACTATATACTCACTTTTGCCTTGAAGGTATTTATCACGACTTGGTCTCCGATAGATATCACGAACCTAACCATATATAATATATCAACATATTTTCTTTTTAAGTAATCGTTACATATATATATATATATATATATATATATATATATATATATATATATATATATATATATATATATATATACTTTTAATACTTTTAATACTTTTAATATTTTCTTAGTCCGTAGTTAGCAGTCCAATGTTAGTGGTCCACAATTAGTTGCTTAAATAAGATAAATAAAGACCCCATCGTATTCGTATTGATCAGAATTAATCTCGATCCATGGTACCATGTTGTCAAGTGACGTGTTACGTACATAAAGTACCGTGTTGTCAAATGACGTGTTGCATACAATCATGAGGTCTTATGATTAATCTTCTCGTGTTGTTTACGGGTGGTCCTGAAATATATAAAATCAAATCATAAGTAAATATATATGAAATATCATATTAATTAGAAAATATATGATTAATTTAATTTTTCTCCGAATATTTTCGTAGCTAAACTAGCTTCGGATACCCGATCTTGTTTTAGTCGTAGTTTCCTCATTACAACTCCGTTTTTGTTGGTTCAACTTGCCACTTCCTTGGATCGAGTCAAATTTTAAGAATATGAACTGAAAATACCTTAGTTTGTATTCGAAATCACAGGTTATAGATCAAACTTTGGTGAAACTTATGATAGTGATCATTTTCCACCATAAAAACAACATTTAATGATCATTTTTCTAAAAAAACTTACACTTTGAGTTAAACCATGAAATTTTTATGTGTTAACATATTCATAAGAAATATCATTTTTCCAGAACATGAACTTCCAATTCAAAGTTCAAGATGGTTTTTAAATATCCAACCCAAAACAGCCCCCGGTTGCACTCCGACGGCGTAGATTCAGTTTTAAGGTGTTCTTTGTAAAAACAAGTTGTATCTTGTTAAGTTAGCATATCATTATGATATATTACAGGTCTTGAAGTATTTTAAAAGTTAAGTTAGAAGGATCTATTTAGTTTTCAAACAAGTTTGAAATCATTCAAACTATGTTCTTGTTGTTAAAATTTTACAACACAAAATAAGATAGCTATATAAATATGAATCGAATAAAATTATGAACAAGGTTACTACCTCAAGTTACTTGGACAAAGTTACTGTAAAAGATAAGAAATAATCTTGGAATCAAAGAGTGGTGGAGTTAGATCAAAAGGTTGGAAGTAAACTTCTTCAAATGGGTGGTTATTTTGATATGTTCTTGAAAGAGTTTTCTTATGGTGTTTAAGGCTTGTAATTGAAGCTAAATGATGGGGAAAATGCTTGGAGATGATCAAGTATGAAGTTAGGAGTATTTTGAGAGAGAAATGAGGGTGTAGGTATGAGAAAATGGAGTGAAGAAATGGTGTTCATTCATAAAAACGTTTTTAGTTTATAAAGAAAGAAAAGGATTCCTAATTTTGTTTTCTTACTAATAATTCATGCTACTTGACAAATACTAGTTACCTCATATCTAGGGAAGTAATAATGTTGATTAGGATGTTGATTTGATGTGTATATACCATTAGTAAATATGTATAGAAGCTGGCTATGATACGGGTACATATACCCTAGATATACGTATATAAATCTTGAGGAAACGGAACGAGAATTTAAATATAGCTATCTTTTGTGAATATACTTATATTGTTTTATGTATTTAAGTCCTTAAAAAGTGATTAAATACATTATATATACGATACATGTATAAGCATTATAGATTATAAGTATATATATCAAAGAATGTTACGTATAGTTATCGTTTTGAAAACTTA